>NC_090221.1:32641740-32819240 GCF_024489055.1 Chanodichthys erythropterus
AAAAAGCACATCAGACAATCATGCGAATGAAATGTTTAACCGGCAATGCTTTGAAGCACATGCAAATAATGAAAAAGTGCAGTATCCCATGAGTGTAACTCTAATGCTGCATTAACATTGTTGTGGAAATTTTAATTTTTAATAATGCTTATGGAATATGATATGATGTTAGAAATAGAAAGAGCAAGATGGTATGAGAACATGCAAGATGTATGTTAAAAACATATCTGTGCTAACAATATGTGGAAAGTTACAGCCGCAAAGAGATGTTCATATGGTAAAAGGATAGGGGCTTCAGCCTTGGAGGTTAGAGATATAAAAGTGAGGGGAAGCTTTCGTTCTTGGTCTTACACTCTGCAGCTTTTTGTGAGCCTGTATGACCTGTCTGACCTTTCTTGCAAGAAATAAAACTTTCGAAAGACAATTGGATGTGTTTGTCTCTTATGCAGTAGAGTTGGGTTGATTTTTTTGCCTCAACAACATGTAATGCTTTGTTGGACTAACAAGGAAGTTTTCAATTCTGAAACTTACAGGATATTCTTATAGAACGATGACCACTTACAGACACTATATTGCCAAAAGTTTTTGGACGCTTGCCTGTATGTGCACATGAACTTTAATGATATCTCATTCTTAATCCGTAGGGTTTAATATGGAGTTGGCCCACCCTTTGCAGCTATAACAGCTTCAACTTTTCTGGTAAGGCTTTCCATAAGGTTTAGGAGTGCGTTTATGGGAATTTTTGATCATTCTTCTAGAAGCGCATTTGTGAGGTCAGGCAGTGATGTTGGCACGAAGGCCTGGCTCGCAGTCTCCGCTCTAATTCATCCCAAAGGTGTTCTGTCAGGTTGAGGTCAGGAATCTGTGCAGGCCAGTCAAGTTCCTCCACACCAAACTCGCTCATCCGTGTCTTTATGGACCTTGCTTTGTGCACTGGTGCGCAGTCATGTTGGAACAGGAAGAGGCCATCCCCAAACTGTTCCCACAAAGTTGGGAACATGAAATTGTCCAAAATGTCTTGGTATGCTGAAGCATTAAGAGTTCCTTTCACTGGAACTAAGGGGCCAAGCCCAATCCCTGAAAAACAACCCCACACCATAATCCCCCCTCCACCAAACTTCACACTTGGCACAATGCAGTCAGGCAAGTACCGTTCTCCTGGCAACTGCCAAACCCAGACTCGTCCATCGGATTGCCAGACAGAGAAGCGTGATTGGTCACTCCAGAGAACACGTCTCCACTGCTCTAGAATCCAGTGGCGGTGTGTTTTACACCACTGCATCCGAGGCTTTGCATTGCACTTGATGATGTAAGGCTTGGATGCAGCTGCTCGGCCATGGAAACCCATTCCATGAAGCTCTCTACACACTGTTCCTGAGCTAATCTGAAGGCCACACCAAGTTTGGAGGTCTGCAGAAAGTTTGTGACTTCTGCACACTGTGCGCCTCAGCATGCGCTGACCCCGCTCTGTGATTTTATGTGGCCTTCCACTCTGTGGCTAAAGCCAAGTTCAGACTGCACGATTTTAGCCCTGATTTTGGCTCGCCAACAGGTTTTGAGAAATCACCAACAAATGCCCGAAATCATAGGCAAATCGGTGCTCGTTCACACGAGTGACAATCACGCAGTGTGAATTGACGCAATCTGAGAGAATCACAGACGAGTCGCCGACGCCCGTGAGATATTTGATATGCTAAATATCTGGACCTGTCAGCGATTCAAAATCCTGCTGTGTGAAAAGTGCTCTGACAGAAAACTACATTCACTGAGCTCCTGAGAGCGACCCATTCTTTCACAAATATTTGCAGAAGCAGTCCGCATGCCTAGGTGCTTGATTTTATACACCTGTGGCCATGGAAGTGATTGGAACACCTGAGCTCAATGATTTGGAGGTGTGTCCCAATATTTTTGGCAATATAGTGTATCAAAAGCTCAACGAAAAGTTGATTTCTCAATTCATGACCCCTTTAGATAAAATTCAGTTTACCATCTGCTTTCCGCCGTAATATATCAAAATGTTAATTGCACTAGGCAAACAGCACTGGATTTTGTGAATATGGCAAAACCTATAATGAGCCTAATTTACATACAAAGGAGATGTGAGTGTGCCAAAAAAAATGATTGATTTAAATTGGTTAAACTAGATTGTGGTTGTTTTCATTGAATAAGGGCTAAAATGCTACATGAAAGAATTGCAACTTGTTTCTTCTCTCTCCATTTCTTTCTCCCTGTTTTCTTTCTGTCAAATAGACATATGTGATTGATACAAGCCTGCCAGTCTGTAGCAGGTTGCTAATTTTAGCACAGCCCTCCCTCACTCTGATTCTCTCTCTCTCTCTCTCTCTCTCTCTCTCTCTCTCTCTCTCTCTCTCTCTCTCTCATCCTCTATCTCTTTGTCACCTGGGGAGAAGAGTGGTAGCAGCAGATAAATTGGGTTCCTGCCCCAGAATCCATCTCTTAACGGCACTCAGTAAACTTGGTCATCTGTCAGACATGCGTGCGTTCTGTGAGTGATGTAGTGTGTTGTATTCCAGGGGGCTGTCGATAAAAATAGAGCGTCAACATCGGTAAACACAGGAACGGATAGAGAGGAAGAGACAGCAGCATCGTTGTTCTTTCTTTGTACGATGCTAATTTTGCCCTCCTCTTCCTGCTGTAATGGCTATAAATACAGATTATGTGGCTTTGGTAAATAACAGATATGATCAAACTGCAAACATGCCCAGCTGGACTACATTTATATTTAAAGAAGGCTAGATATTTTGGTCTCAAGAACTATATAGGTCACAGACCATTTTGCCTCATTCAGTCTTTCACCTTATTGCTGCCATCGCTGTCAAGAGTGATTAATATTCCAATGTCCTCATGCAAATTTACCCAAATAGGGTTGGTGTGATTGGTGCAACTGTGGTAACCGGTGTCAGAGGAGACCATTTAGTGAGATCATGCATATGCATGAGCTAATTCATTTATCAGCTTGGCTGCAGTTAATCTTTGAATATAAATATGCAAGGGTTTTTAATTTTCACTAAAAATAAAGAAAGAAACAGCAGACTCTGGCCATACGGGTCGATATGAATTGACCACCTGTCTCTAATCAGGAACAGCTCATCAGATACAGCATGAGTAAATGAAAAGAGACAGTATTGCTCTGTTCGAAAACATAGTGAACTGCGAAAGGAGGTGGCATTTTTCAGGCATCATAAGCTATGTTTCCTTCCAAGCTGTAAATTATTTTAATGCAAAAAATCAGAATATTGCCAAAAAAATAAAAAATAAAAAAATAATAATAAGAAGAAGAAGATAGCATATATTAGACTTAGATACCTTGTTTTAGCCCATAATGCATATCCTACATTGATTAGGGAATTACATAATGCATTGCATTGTCAATTATATATCTATATACATTTATTTCATTCAATACTGAAAGTTTCGTGGAAAAAAATAAATTACTTTTTTTGGTGCTGCCTACATAGAATGTTCCACACAGGTTGAGATGTAATAAAGGCAGTGAGGAAGCTCACTAGGTTTTTGTGTGTGAGAGTGAAAAAGATGTAGGGAGGGAGAGAAAAAAAAAAAAGACCCTGAGGGGAAAGAACAGAACTGAATCAAGGACAGCGGGAAGAACTATCTGTGCAAATCAGACCCAAGTCACAGCAATGAAGGTCTAAAATGAGAGCCAGTGCAGTACACACTGAACTACCAATGATGGATCATACCTGTCGTACATTGCAGCTTTTATGTCATTTCTTAGAGCACCTGACTGATGTATTGTGGTTATCCAACATGGTAAACTCATCTAGCAGAATCTAAAGAGCTCATTCGCAGATTTGGTGGAACTAATATTATTCTGGAATCTGGTATACCTTCAGGAAATTAAACCAGCATTAATGAGCACATACTCAACGTATTTCCATGGGGGGGGAATCAAAGCCAGACAGGTGATTTGTCAATGACAAGGACAGGTCTACTGGCATTACATTAAAACAGGTGATTGCAAGCACACTGCAGCATCACAGACACCCAACAGAAAGAAAATTACAAATAATAATATATAATAACTGATAAGATATATGATGTTATTTCAGTCAAGAGATGCATCAATTTTTATTTACAAAACATTAATCTCCAACACTCGTTCACAAGAGCACCACAATGCGTGTGTGTTGTGTTGACGCGAGAGCAGACGTTGATGTCTTTACTACTTTTCTGGGGCTTGAAAGTGGTAGTAGTGTAGGCTGTCAATGGAGAGAAAGAAAAATATCTTAATTTGTGTTCCAAAAATGAACGAATGTCCTACGGGTTTGGAATGACATAAAGACAGAATTTTAATTTTTGTGTGAACTAACCCTTTAAGCAACTTCTGAGCAATAATATTTTCTTCTAATCTAGTTCTAAAAATGTGCAGCAGGTATGAGCGAGAAAGAGGGATGAACCAAACTAATTTAAAATGCTCTGATCTAACATGACAGAATAATCTCTGCAGCTCTATGGCCGTATTTATACTGCAGGTCTTTGTGCCCAATTCCGATTTGTTGACTAATATATGAGATTATTTTTGACGACCAGCTTACAGTACATCTTCTTTTAAAAGTGACCCATATCCGAAATCTGCATTTAAACTGTACGCTTAGCGAAACAACCCATGGAAGACATACTGACCCGGAAAAAAATGGTGCGATTTTCAATGGACTAAGAGGACATGATAACAAGCTTTTGATTTCCACACCATCTTTAAAGGTCGGCAAAACATTGAGTTGAGCCTACATCCTCCATTGCACCATTGAACCATTAAAGAGTCATGCGATCGCGGTTGGTGTCCATCCGAGTTGACGTCATTCGCCACCATTGTTTTTTTTGTTTTGTTTTTTTTTAATTGACGAACAACTCACAATGACAGGGCAATTTCCGATCTGTCTGTTTATATGGCAGACGCAAATGCACATATACGATTCAAATCAGAAAAAAAAATGGGATTGGGTCACTTGAACCATGTAATGTAAATGCGGCCTAAGATGCCATCAGACAATATCTCACAGACCCACAATGCATACAGCAAACAGAACAAATAGCTTTAATTCTGAGTCTCAGGCTGAGTCTCTTTTCACTTTAGTTTCTGTCTTTCCTTTGGACACATCCAGCATTGCCTATGATAGTCCGAGAGTAACACCGAGGTTACATTTAATTACAGGCCGCGGTTCCCCACGTGTGGAATTTTCCTCCCCTCGTGAAAGGAAAATTAATTGCATGAAGCTTAAAGCTCATTACGAGGTTTATCCTGCCCAAAGCCATGCTTATCACCATCTATGATAATGAAGTATCCCATAATCCCTAGAATGATGGACATGGAGAATTCATTATGTTTTGCACAATGTTGACATGGGAGAGCCTCATGTGAGGTGGGAACAGATCTATTTGTATGCTTAGATAATATTCTGCACATGAAAACAAAGATCTGCAATGCTGAATCGCATTGATGTTTTGTCTGCGTCCAGGTTGAGTTGTTCTTTCATTTCCTTGTAATTTCCTTTGTACGCAGTGAAATAGCCACATTTTGATGTTTATTTTACAATCTTATTAATTTTCTTTGTGTTGGCCTTGTTTGTACACTGGCACATTGAGATAAAAATAACTACTAATAAATCTTGACTAGCAGTGCATCTGCCAGAGAGAATCCAAAATACCAGTCAGTCAATCTCAGAATTCATCTAAGATGCCATAAGAAGACAGATCTGGATTTAACTCAATACTTTTGCAGGCAGAACCAGAGCAGGACATTAACCGGCCTAAGGCTGAGACAACAGTTAAGATTAACCAACCACCTGGTCCTGGAGAACCCCCAGCACTGCATATTTTAGATGTCTCCCTAATCAAACACACCTGATTCAACTCATCAGCTCACTGGTAGAGACTCCAAGATCTCAAATAAATGTGTCAGATAAGAGAGACATCAAAAATGTGCAGTGTGGGTCTCCAGGACCAGGACTGGGAAACACTGGGTTAGGGTTAATAATTTGACATGTACTTGAAAAGTTAGTTATAGTCAGTAGAATGTCTGTTGGGGGACCATCAAAATATATAGACATAGCTAAAAACAGCAGATATTAAGCAGACAGTCCACTAATACTTTAATGAATGGTAGTTGGCATGTAGTTAATGTTCGGGGCTCAGACTCGCTCACCCAGTTTAAATCTAGATTAAAGATGCATCTCTTTAGCCAAGCATTCACATAAAGCATCTCATATCAGATCAATTGCACATGACTATCTTTGCTTACTGTTATGAACAGCAGCTACGCTAATTATTCTCCATTTGCTTTCCTGCTTTACCTCTGGATGCCCGGTGACTAGAGAGTACATCAGCTTCAGTTTGGATCCAGCCTCTTAAGAAGACCTCAGATGACCAACACCTGTGGTATCAAAAAATTATGAATTACGTCATAAACCCTCCTTTTAGAACCTTTATTTCAGAGGGGCTATTCAAATAAAAATGCAAGACAGGTCAGTGGAATGACCTGAGATGTGTTTTTTAAAAGTTAAACTTATTTTAAGCGCTGTGTTTTTATAACGTTACATCATGCGCAAGATGCTGCAAAAGACACAAGACACACGAAGCAAGCACAAATTGCCAAATGTGTCGGTCTAGCGTATTGGTCTCAAACTCAGTTCCTGGAGGGCCACAGCTCTGCACAGTTTTGCTCCAACCCTAATCAAGGTCTTCAGGATTACTAGAAACTTCCAAGCAGGTGTGAGTTGGAGCTAAACTGTGCAGAGCTGTGGCCCTCCAGGAATTGAGTTTGAGACCACTGGTCTAGTGCATGTTTACATAGAAAAACTATGGAAAAGTAGCTCAGTGGAATGGAAAACGTGTTCTGTGTGTTCTGAGAGTGTTTGAAAAAGAACGCTTACAGATGTAGTTGTAAACTAGTAACTAGCTGGGTTTCCATCCAAACATAAAGCGAATCTTTTCAAAAAGTTTGCAAAAAAAAATAAAAAAAAATTGCAAATTAGGTGTGTTTCCATCAAGTTGTTTGAGCGGATGACAGTAGTATTGGTTACCTAGTAACCAACAGTAAATAAAGCACCATCAGCGGAAATAGCCGATTAGTCACATGGGTTTAAAGGTACCCTAGAATTAAAAATTTAATTTACCGTGGCATAGTTAAATAACAAGAGTTTAGTACATGGAAATGACATACAGTGAGTCTCAAACTCCATTGTTTCCTCCTTCTTATATAAATCTCATTTGTTTAAAAGACCTCAGAAGAACAGGCAAATCTCAACATAACACCGACTGTTACATAACAGTCAGGATCATTAATATGTACGCCCCCAATATTTGCATATGCCAGCTCATGTTCAAAGGCATTACACAAGGGCAGGATGTCTGGATGTGCACAGCTGAATCATCAGACTAGGTAAGCAAGCAAGAACAATAGCGAAAAATGGCAGATGGAGCAATAATAACTGACATGATCCATGATAACATGATACTTTTAGTGATATTTGTCTTTCTAAATGTTTCATTAACATGTTGCTAATGTACTGTTAAATGTGGTTAAAGTTACCATCATTTCTTACTGTATTCATGGAGACAAGAGAGCCGTCACTATTTTCATTTTTAAACACTTGCAGTCTGTATAATTCATAAACACAACTTCATTCTTTATAAATCTCTCCAACAGTGTAGCATTAGCCGTTAGCCACGGAGCATAGCCTCAAACTCATTCAGATTCAAATATAAACATCCAAATAAATACAATACTCACATAATCCGATGTATGCATGCAGCATGCATGACGAACACTTTGTAAAGATTCATTTTGAGGGTTATATTAGCTGTGTAAACTTTGTTTATGCAATGATAGAGTCGAGAGCTCAGGAGGGGGCGGAGAGCGCGAGCAATTAAAGGGGCCGCAGCCTGAATCGGCGCATTTCTAATTATGCCCCAAAATAGGCAGTTAAAAAAATTAATAAAAAAAAATGTATGGGGTATTTTGAGCTGAAACTTCACAGACACATTCAGGGGACACCTTAGACTAATATTACATCTAATAAAAAAAAAATGTTCGATGGCAACTTTAATGTTTGCTAACTCTGAATTTCCATGCATTTCCATCTCCCATTATTCTCATTAACTCTTTTTCGCACAAGTCAAAAACCACCTCAAGCGAGCGTAAAAACTTTTTTGTCAAAAATTTATCATTTCCATCATTTCTTTCTGATGCAATACTTCAAAATGCACATAAAAACAGGGTGATGGAAACATAGCTACCGTCACTACAATGGGCAGAGACATCAGAACAGTATTTTTAGAACTATACAGCTGCTTAAAATGGTCTCAAAATCCTCACTGAACGATGAGTGGTCTATTTGTAAAGTGATGCCACCAAAACAAACTGCTAAATATGTGGATTTCCTAACCTTTGACATTTGACCAATACAATCTCTATTACAGGGCCATTACGGTGGCATTGATTGAAATTTTCTTAACAAGTTTGTCCACACTGCTTGCTTTAATGTGGCTTATGCTAAGGTGATTGGACGTGACACGAACACTGCGGTGGACTTTCAGGTTGACAGCTTTGGTTGCGGAGCGGACAGGTGGCTCCAGCCTCCCAGCGGGAGCAGAGCGCTTTGAAAAACCTTCATCTGGAAACAGCTGCTGTTTCCCACGACAACAACAAACTGTCCTTGAGAATCTCCGGTGGCCGAACGGATCGAGTTCTCCTCACAACAGCAACGACCAAACCCGATACCCAGCGCTTTGTCCGCAGCCGTTCCAAGCTTTTAGCGCATGAGGTCGAAGGGTAAATTAGCTTTAGTCAAATGCTAAACTGAGGGGAGTTTTCTTTCACTCCCTGGGAACAACAACTTGTACAAAGGTGCGCAAGGAGTCAAATGTTACCTCGCCACTTAGGTGGTTACGCCGTCAGCCAACTGTGGCGAAATAACAGCAGCAAATAAAGCTATTCAGCCCAGCTGAAGCGAGGAGAAAGGGAGGATGTTTATGGAAACGTCAGCCGATTTAAATGGAGCGGAACAGGTGATGGACAGCAGTGGGATTCAGGTGGTGGGGGATGGACACCAAAACAGAGGAGACAGAGAAAGAGAACAGACAGAAAGACGCATCCTGCAAAAATTTTCTCCACACTCTCTAATAAGACTGTAATGAATTACCATACAACAACAGAAGTCTTAGACTAAACCACTTCACCGTGAAGATTTCACATATTGGATGTTGGATATTTATATTCACACTCACTGAGTGTAAAGGCTGATTTTTCACTGAAATAAAATAATTTTACTGTCAAAATGTTCATGTTGTTCAAACAGTAAAGCATGGCGCTAGCAATCCCAAAGTCATGGGTTTGATTCCCAGGGAATGCATGTACTAAAAATGCATAGCTTGAATTAAAAGTTGCTTTGGATAAAAGCATCTGTCAAATGCATACATGTAAATATTTAAGATAGACCACCATCCTACCAAGATTAAAAATTCACCCTGTGAGAAAGCAACGTTTTTTGTTTTTTTTTTGGCTCACATGAGTCAAGAAACTCACAGAAAAAGGGAAATGTACTGCTGCAAACAAAGAAACAGACAAAATGGGACTGAGGCTGCCAAAATTGGTCCTACGTTTGCCATGAAAAATGTTGGTACTAAAATGTGATATCAATGAGATTACAGGCTGGGGAATAAAAAATTATTCCATCCATCCATCCATCCATCCATCCATCCATCCATCCATCCGTCCATTCGTCCACCATTCGTCCACCATTCGTCCACCATCCGTCCACCATCCATCCATCCATCCATCCATCCATCCATCCAAATGGATTCAACTTTACAGCAAGTTCAAAATATGCCTTGACAAACTTTGATGTATTAGTTAATGCAAAGATTTTGTATAATTATATGTATTGGTTTGTATTTCAGTTTATTTTAATTCTACTTCCTTACATTCAAATTTGAATTGCAAATCTGCATCCTGTTTGCTATCTCAATTGAACTGGACTTTAAAAGACACTGTCAATTTGGTTCTGAATGTTATGAGTATGTGCAAATTTGTAAGTATAGGCCATACATGTGCATATACTCATGTTTTGAAAAGTGGGTCTTGCTGTAAGGAATTGAAGAGGAAGATTGAAGGAATCGGGCAGTTGTGTGATTAAACTGGCAGAGCCCTGGAGAGGTTTCAGTCGGCCTCGATTGGCAGGGCGAGAGGTAGAATGGGTTATGACAGGAACAGCAGCGGTAGCAGGGCTTTCATCTGGAAAAGGTCCTCATTAGAGAGGGAGACGAGTATGAGAGCGCAGCTGTGGTCTACCTCCACACACACATACACACACACACAGACTATACTCAACTCTACTGCACACACTCAAACTCAATAAAACCCTTTCCAAAAGATGCAGATTCCAAAAGAAACTGGCATAAAGGACTTCATCACTCCTTAAACACACACACACACACACACACACACACACACACACACACACAGGTAAATAGATTTCCTCTGGGGATAGAAATGGGGTGGTCAGAACACTAATGATGGTGAGATGGTGAAAGGTGAGCGGTCAGGTTTCTCTCTGCTAGATTAGACAAGTCATTAGGAAAACATTCAGTCACAGACAGCAACAACAATCGTGTGTGTGTGTGTGTGTGTGTACCTACTTAACCATATTTCGGGACAAATTTTCACCAGAAGTGAGCTAAACCTGACAAAACCTACCAAAACTATTTTATTTTTTTTGCGGATGTTCTCATTGAAAAAATTGGCATAACAATAAATTAAATACAGTTCGGTCATGACAGCTCTCGGGTATGACAATATTGTATGTTTTGTCTTGTTGGAATAGATCTGCTACACTGCTGCTGCTGCTTTTATTGCTGCTGCTGCTGCAGAGTAAGCAGGTACTTGCTACTGCCAATACATACAAAACACACTGCTGTGAGCAAGTAAGATATGCTGCTGCAGTACAATATGGCATACATGAATTACTCGTAGCAGATCTATACAGGTGGAGCTGGGGAAGGTGGACGGTTTCTGAATGCACACTGCACTGCCAAGGCAAATGCTGCATATAAAAACAATAGAAGTTTATGCAATGTCCCTATTTAGATAGCTAAGTAAAGACACGTGTTTGTCTGTGTGTGTGTGTCCCCATGAGGAAGCAGCCTATAAATCACAATAAATTATGTTTTGTTTTTTTTGTTTTTTGTTTTTTTGTGAAAATGTAAAAACGCAGAACGTTTTCTGTGAGGGTCGTGTGTAGGGGATAGAATAGATTTCTTCCATTCTTTTTTGCATTTTTGCGAACATTATTGCTCTGTTACTGTTACAAAACCTAGTGAATCTTCACAGGTATCATTTTAAGGCATCCTGCATGCTAGGAAATGTAAAGAAACCCACAGTGGCAAGACACAAGCAGACCAAATGAGAATGTGGTTGTGAAAATTTGTGCTGTATTCAGGGTGAATAGTTTTTGGTGATGTAGTGAATCTTTCTAGGCAATATTTTAAGGCATCATAGGCATGATTCTGACATGAAGGCAAACCAAAAGCCAACATGATTATGATGCTTAATGGTTCCCTAGATTAAAAAATTGAATTTACCTCGGCATAGTTAAATAACAAGAGTTCAGTACATGGAAATGACATACAGTGAGTCTCAAACTCCATTGCTTCCTCCTTCTTGTGTAAATCTCATTTGTTTAAAAGACCTCTGAAGAACAGGCGAATCTCAACATAACACTGACTGTTACGTAACAATATTTGCATATGCCAGCCCATGTTCCCAACATAATGAAAGGCATTAGACAAGGGCAGGGCGTCTGGATGTGCACAGCTGAATCAACAGACTAGGTAAGCAAGCAAGAACAATGATGATGGCAGATGGAGCAATAATAACTGACATGATCCATGATAACATGATATTTTTAGTGATATTTGTAAATTGTCTTTCTAAATGTTTCATTAGCATGTTGCTAATGTACTGTTAAATGTCGTTAAAGTTACCATCGTTTATTACTGTATTCACAGAGACAAGAGCCGTCGCTATTTTCATTTTTAAACACTTGCAGTCTGTATAATTCATAAACACAACTTCATTCTTTGTAAATCTCTTCAACAGTGTAGCATTAGCTGTTAGCCACGGAGCATAGCCTCAAACTCATTCAGAATCAAATGTAAACATCAAAATAAACACTGTACTTACGCGATTAGACATGCTGCATGACGAACACTTTGTAAAGATCCATTCTGAGGGTTATAGTAGCTGTTTGAACTTTTTTTTTTAATGTTGTTTAAGGCAAGCGCGAGCTCTTGGGGCGTGGAGCACCAGATTTAAAGGGCCACACACCCTGAATCGGCTCATTTATAATTATGCCCCAAAATAGGCAGTTAAAAAAATGAATTAAAAACAAAAATATATGGGGTATTTTGAGCTGAAACTTCAAAGACACATTTAGGGGACACCTTAGACTTATATTACATCTTTTTAAAAAAAGTTCTAGGGCACCTTTAATAAAATTCCTTATTATCAACATTGAAAACAGTTGCTTATAATATTTTTGTGGAAACTGTGAAACATTTTTTTTCAGGATTCTTCAATGAATAGAAAGTATAAAGGGCATTTGTTTGAAACAGAAATCTTCTGTTACAAACATAAATGTTTTAACTGCCACCTTTTTTAGTGCATTGAGTGTACTTGTATGCTTGTTCAAATATCACATCATCAGCTTTGCAAAATGCAATAATAATCAGTTGTGAGTACACTCTCATGTGCATTTTATGTGAATAGTGCTAGTTGTACAAAGATTTGGCATTCCAGATCAATCACTTTTGAGGTTCCATTTCAGTTAGGATGCTGCCTATAGAGCAGCAATTCAGCTCATTAGGTTTTTGAACACAGCTTACGTCATTGTCCCAGAGAATGGCTGCATGTTAACATTTTATAATTCGCTTCATGACATTTTAGAATAATAAAATTTTAACAAGCAGACATTCCCTGAGACATCCATTTTAAAACTGTTTGTGATCCAGTTGTGTGCTGCCTGGACTGAGTTATCTTTCCCCCTCTCTGAAGAAAGACTCATTGGATCGCCAGGCTCTGAGCTCAGGTGGTTCTGGGAGGGAGATGAAAGGATTGAGGGGGAAAGGTTAGCTGCCTTCCCTGTCTAATGCAAGGTAACAAAAGCACCATTGTGAGGGTGTCAGGTGCATTGTGGCAGCCCTGCGAGGCTTTAAGTGAAGCAAATTCAAACAATGCATTAAAGGACAGGAGAGCGAGAAGAAGGCAAGAGGGGGAAAAAACAGCAGGGGCCATTTTAAACAGGCTCAACAACAGAGCATTAGATGGGGAAAATGCAGCGAGCTTTCGAAGGATGTTAGATTACCTGGAGGAATGCCATCACTGGAATTAAACGACTTCCAGGATTTACATGCATATGAAATTTTCCATTGAACCTCTTGGTGTATGTGCAATTTCATGAACTGACAGCAATGCACATGTACATATATATGAACGAATCTGCACATATAATTCGATTTCTCTGAAGAAAATAGTGGTGCTTGCCTGTGCAAAAGTGTTGGTGATTATTAGGGACTGAGTGCTGTCAGGCACATCCGAAAGTGAGTTTTGATTGAGTAACTTGTAGAACTGTGCTGACTCAAGCCACAAACTGTTTCAGACGGTTCAGTCTGTTTTGGTGAACTGGTTCATCCAGTTCACTAAAAAAATGATTTGTTTGCAAACTGGACATTACTAGTTAGCTGCAAGAAATGTCAGTTAAAGTTACATTTTTTAAGTATTTCAGATTTGGATTTGGAGGATTTGGATTCATAGGTAATTTAGAGGGTTAGTTCATCCAAAAATGAAAATTTTGTCATGAATTACTCACCCTCATGTCGTTCCAAACCCATAAGACTTTCGCTCATCTTTGAAACACAAATTAAGATCTTGCTAATGTACTGTTAAATGTTGTTAAAGCTACCATTGTTTATTACTATATTCACAGAGACAAGACTGTCGTTATTTTCATTTTTAAACACTTGCAGTCTGTATAATTCATAAACACAACTTCATCTCTCCAACAGTGTAGCATTAGCCGTTAGCCACGGAGCACTAACAAACTCATTCAGAATCAAATGTAAACATCCAAATAAACACTATACTTACGCGATTAGACATGCTGCAAGACGAACACTTTGTAAAGATCCATTTTGAGGGTTATATTAGCTGTGTGAACTTTTTTTATGCTGGTTAAGGCAAGCGCGAGCTCCGGGGGAGGGGAACACGAGATTTAAAGGGGCCGCAGCCTGAATCGGCGCATATTTAATGATGCCCCAAAATAGGCAATTAAAAAAATGAATAAAAACAAAAATCTATGGGGTATTTTGAGCTGAAACTTCACAGACACATTCAGGGGACACCTTAGACTTATATTACATCTTTTAAAAAGACGTTCTACGGCACCTTTAAGAAATATTCTCTTTTTGTGAGACACAAATCATTTTGATTTTAAAAATCAATATTTATAAGTACTGTGAAACAAATGGTTTGGGTTTTACAGTGTGGCATGGACAAACAATTGTAAGTCTCTCCACTTACTCAACATGCTGCATGATTTGATGCATCATTCATGTCTGTAGCACAAACGGTCCAGGATGAGTTACACAATGAAGTTCAACAGGTTAAAGATTTGCTCAAATAACCGAAATACAAGTATGAGCTATAATAGTGATCCTTATTAAGCACAGCATAAAACCAGCTCACTTCACAGAGACACAACTGGGCCAATTAGGAGTTATTTTCAGGTGAAGTGTGCAAACAGGTCTGAGCACAGCGGGAAGGATTATGCTTCATTTTCCCTCACCGCTCAAAGAGGAACTTAAGTGACTTGTGCTTTCTGACATGTGAGGAGTTCTTTGTGCTGGCTTTGAGGTGTTAAAGAAATTCATCACGCTTGCTTGTGTAATTGCATATATGTGCCAGACAACACACACACACAAGCACTCACAGGCATAACAGAGCAAAAATGAGGATGAATGAACATGCCGCTGTTATTCTGCAGTTCTCTTCCCTCCACTGATCCCGGGTCTGTGATACCAAACACCCTGCCATATTGGAATATTAATAGCCTTCATTACAAGAAATCTGATTTCATTGTGGTGCTGCAAAAGCTCGTAACATTTTAATTAACTTATCGAACATATGGCCCGGCTCTTTGAGATGCAGCATTGCAGGTATTACAGACTTTCTGCTGCTCCTTTAAGAGACAAATAAACCGATTCAAAGGGTGAATATCAACAGAGCCCATGTTCAAGATGTGAGAGTTTTTTTTATAGTACATCTGCAGCATAAACACGTCTACAACAGCAGGCATGAGAGTCGTTAGGAATTTATACATGAGTGGAGGAGAACTAAACCAAAATGCCCTGTGCATATCTGAAAAAAAGCTCTGCATTTAAAACAATCACACACATCATCATCAGGTTTGAATTAGAAACAAACACAGCAGAATAAATCAACTCATTCATGCGGGAACGGCAGCTCATTTTCTCCGTTTTGTGAAATAATGCAGCCGATCTGTGCAGTTCAGTGCAGCGTGCGATAATGAAAGGGTGTGTGTTTATGTGTGTGTGTGTGTGTGTGTGTGTGTGTGTGTGTGTGTGTGTGTGTGTGTGTGTGTGTGTGTGTGTGTGTGTGTGTGTGTGTGTGTTATCGACCCACTTGCTTTATTGGCTCCATTCAACACACACCCGGACAGTTATGATCATTCAGTCAGGACCTTGGATATGCACCAAACGAATTCATGCTATTATAAAGGGCTATCTGTGAGCTAATATGCTATTTTATGTGGCAAATTATTTTGGATATGAGCACAAGGAACATCAGGGTTCTGCCATTACATATCCTTTATTTCTTTTCATTGTATTCAGAACAAAATCTACGGAAACAGATTCTCTGCATGTAACTAGCTTACTGGCAATGTAAATGAGAAATGAATTCAAATGTAAAAATGCTTTTTCGAATATTACCTTTCATGTTGTGTGTAATACAGCTGTTTGTGAATGTAAATGGTCTGCAAAGTTTCAAAGATCATAGTGCTTGATAAATAGAGTTATTGTTTCCCAATAGAAAGAACAGATTCTGAACTGCCTGAAACGAGTTGTTAGTAATTCCAGTCTTACTTCCCGCACAAACCTACATAGGTTTGTAACAAATTTGCATAATGCCAGCCTATTTTCTTCAATGGCTGCCCATGAACAACGTCTACTTTGCCTCTCAAACACTGTAGTTGTAGCTGAGGCCCGGAAGAGTTTGCTTCATGTTGTCGACACTTTTGGAGCTGCGAAAGCAAATCCAATTTGATGAGGACTCGCACAAGAATTGATACAATAAAACCGTAAAAAATGACACTGGTCATATCACTTTGCATCAAGTGCTGAAGAAGAGTTTAGTTTCCAACACACAATGTAAGCGGCTGACCAATCAAAACACACTGGGCCATCTGACCAATCAGAACACAGCAGGCTCTCGGATTGGAGTGGTTTAAAGAGACCGAATCCTTAATCGACAGTGTTTCAGACACTGTGATAAAAGAGGTGATGCTGCAATGTATATTTTATATGAAAATTAAAGTGTTTTTTGACCATGGATGGATGTAAACCTATTGAAGGAAACCTCCAGAACCAAATTAGGAAGTTTTAAACTCGTATAATAAGAGCAATTTAAGGCATTATTCAAATCAAAAATCTAGGTTCTCATGAACAAACATCTTTAAAAATCAAATCTGCCACCATATTTGATTTGAGGAAGCTTTTCAGTGAATAACAAATAATATTAATGTTTTTTACACAGAAAAAAAAAATTGACAGCAAATGGGTTTGGAAAGATATGAGGTAAAGTAAATAATGATTGCATTTTCATTTTCTTTAAACTGCTGTCTTAGGAAAATTTAATTATGGATTTGCAAACACGCAGCCCTTTGTTTTCTTTTGTGTACTCTAAGAGCCACCTTTTGTATGCTCTAAATTCTTTCTTCTGGTGTGGTTTGGGTTATTGTTTAGTGTTTACTTTGAGATGATAGCGAGACTCAGCAGGAACGCGCTGAAGCACACAAAAGAGATGCTGAGAAGTGCCTGCTGAAACGGTTCTTTGGTTTTCAGGAACCAGACTGGAGATTGTCTGTGAGATGCATGCTAAATAACACATGTAGTTTGATAAATTAACCACCCCATGAATATCACATTGCTGAAAATATTTGAGCAAAGGTGGTCTCAAATTGTGGTCTGTTACTAAAGCAAGATGGTTGAGCTTATTGTTGCAAATGAACAAGTTTAGCAATGTAGCTTAGCTATTGTTATTGACCAAGGACATGCTTTGTTTGCTAAATAAATACCATTTTTATTGTTTGTTTTCCCCACAAAGGATGCAAATTTCAGTGTGAAAATGCCATTATGGAGCCACTCACATAAATGGGCAGGATAGTCTTGGCCGGAGTCTTTAGCATCTTGTATGTGCTGATTTCCACAGACATTGCTGCATGTCTGAAAAAAAAAAATTAAAAATGAAGCTGGCAGAGCCTGAATGGTTTGTCCTAGGCTCAATATGTTACAGAGAAGCCACAGGACGACATTATGGAGAACGAGTTTAGCTTCCTGATTAGATTAGCACATATGCCACAGTGTTGGAAGTGAAGGCTATTTGTGTCATCAACACAGTGGTGAACTGGACAAATAGTGGAGGAGACGGTCCAAAGACATAGTAAGTGGTGAAAAATGACTTTTTCCCCCACAAATTGAGCCCATAATCATCCTTATGTTGGTAATCGATAATGTAACCAGCAGGGATTAGACTTAATCTGTACCGTCACACAGATCAATACAAGAACAAGAAGCTTGTCTTGAGAGCGCTAGGAGAAAGAGAAAGGATAGGAAAAAAAGGGATGGAGAGAGGAAGAAACAAGGGATAGAAATGCTACAGCCACTTAAATCTAGGGTAGGTATATATAAACACTTTTTGTTATACTGGCTAAAACTCTCTTTACATCCTGATAGCAATCAATAATAGAAGTGGTCTAAATATTGAAGAATGTACATATATCTTCTGGAAGTCTCAGGGCCAAAAAATATTATCGTTAAATATTACAATTTTTTTAACAACAGTGTAAATAAAGGTGTAAACAAGGTACAGAATCAGAAAACGTTTGAAAAACCCATATGCACAAAACTTCTCCAACTTGCCTGATATCAACATGCAGTGAAACAGATCACGTGAAACGTGAAGTTCAGCAAATACAGGCGAGACTAAAATAACAATGAGGATTCTGCTTGAAACAGCATGTTTGCAGTGAGATTTAAATATGGAAGTGTGTTTGGAAGCAACAGTATGTCGGCCATTGTGAAATTAGACACTGTGTGCTTTGCCAGTATGCAGTAACCAGTGTTGTTATTGTAAAATTAAACTATTAAAGGGGTAGTTCACCTAAAAATTTCTGTCATTAAGTACTTACCGTCATGTCGTTTCAAACCTGCAAGACCTTCGTTCATCTTTGGAACACAAATTAAGGGTTTCTGAACCACAATAATAATAATGAGTCGGCGTTCTGACATAGAACCTGGAAGCATGGCACTGTGTTTAAAACATAAACAAATAATAATAATAAAAAAATAATGTTGTTATTTTTGTTGTTGTTTTTTTTGTTTGTTTGTTTTTTTAATCACAAAAAGTATTATCATCGCTTCATAACATTAAGGTTGAACCATTGTAGTTACATGGACTATTTTAATGATGTCTTTACTATCTGTCTGGGTCTTGAAAGGTGCAATGACATTGCTGCCTATTCAGAAACCCTCAGATTTTTTTTTTTACTTTATTTAGTAAAATTTTTAAATGACAGTTGTTTTTCAGAACAAAGGTCCAAAAAGGAAACAATAGGACGGTATAATGCAGTATGAAACCAGTACAAAGTTATCACATTCCTAAGTGATCTAATACCGGCTTCCATATTTTCCAATATATATATATAAAGCTTATCGTTGTTAATAAATCATAACTCCTCAATATGAATAATGCTCACTAGCTCAGAAACCATTGGATTTCATCAAAAATGTCTTAATTTATGGGTGGAACGACATGAGGGTGAGTAAACAATGACAGAAATTTAATTTTTGGGTAAACTAACCCTTTAAAATCT
This sequence comes from Chanodichthys erythropterus, assembly GCF_024489055.1. Taxonomy (NCBI): domain Eukaryota; kingdom Metazoa; phylum Chordata; class Actinopteri; order Cypriniformes; family Xenocyprididae; genus Chanodichthys; species Chanodichthys erythropterus. The sequence continues at coordinate 32,660,946 of NC_090221.1, forward strand.
GTTCCCTTCCAAAGTGGAACTCTGCATCATCAGTTGATGCTATGGGAATGCTCCTCGTGAGCTTCATTTTTAGCTTAAATAACTTTTTTTCAACTTTAACTTTCTTAACTTTTTTAACTTTCTTTTTTTAGTGTAACTGTTTTTAGCTTAACTGTCATGAAATGGAACGCACAGGATTGTTGGATGTCAAAGGCAGCAAAGGATACATCTATGCTTCCTTCAAAAATTGATCAGATGAAGGTTTCTCAGGAGACAGGAAGTCAAGCTAACATTGGTTTCGGACGTGCCTTGATGCCTCCCTACCTTACAATGCATCCTCAGAAGGCAGCATTTTTAAGATTTTGGACACAGACATTGCCTGAAGGAAGACGTGCTGGCATGCCCGAAGTATGGCAAAGTGACGCAGTGTCTTGTTCCCCTTCTCAGGGAACCAGGGTTACATACGTAACAAAGACATTTTGGTAATAAAAATGAAATAATGCTAGAATAAACTCAAATTAATATTAGACAAAAAAAATCAAACAAAAAAAAACTTAAATTAAAAATACTGCCTTATCAACTAACTAAAATAACATAAGGTTAAGTTGAAGTTAAAGCTAAAACTGAATAAAAAATAATTAAAGCTATATAGAAATATATATATATATATAAAAAAAACCTGAAATAATAAAAATGACAAGAGCACAACATAGCAAAAAAATTGCAATGAAAACTGAAAATATTAAATAAAAGCCAAATTTAAATATTAATAAATAAATACTAGGGCTGGGACAATACTTCGATTCTCGATCGATCCAATGAATCAGGAACGTTCCTGATGTTTTCTCTCTAATCGATTCTGAGCTTAGTTTTAACATCAGATGGCTCTATACGCTAGTTTTTAACCACACACTCTCAAACGGTCACGAAGAAGACTGCTGGACAGCGCTTGTGAGTTCGGCTGATTCATGTAAGTGGTTAAATATATTTGCACCTCAGCTCGGAATGCTTTTATGATGCAAGATTTGTAATTCGGTTCAAACTTTTCGAACTTTACGAATGATTATTTTATGTTTAAGTGCTGTTTAACAACTAACCTAAGAATTGATTTGAAAGAGAATCGTGATACATCGGAAAATTTTAGAATTGCTCCAGATTCTTCATATCGTAAATTGAGATTCAATGTATTATCCCAGACCTAATAAATACTATAATAGTGCATAAATAATTCTAAAACAACACTGGCAGTAACACACGGTTCACAATAAGTGATGCAGTTAGAGACTTCCATTAAATGTCACCACCAGCAATCTGTCTCTCCTGACCACTTGTGATCGGATCTCACACGACGGATGGTGGCAAGTGTAAACGGGGCCTACATGGCACTCTTAAGCACAGCGCATAAGCGTTACCTCAGTAAACCCTGTTCAATATACAAGCTAAATGTGATGATTAAACTCACATAAAGATAGCACCAATTGCAAATGCACAAAACTAGTATTTATAAAGTGCTTTAAATCCCATTTGTCAACTTCTGTTGACTGGGCTGCAATTAGAACCAGACCTGCATATGGAAGTCAGGTTATGCATCAAGCTAATGCGAGCATTACACTCCGAGTGATGGGCGCAACAATATATCTCATTAAAAGTAAATGTTTCCCTTGGTCAGCAACTGCTTGTGCACTCATCAGTTTGTCAGCTCAAACCACTAAATCAGTTTGCAGCAACAGACGCCATACCGGTGCCATAGATCATTCACAGCCTAATGTGATTCCCTGTTTGGCGCGAGCAGGCTTTCTCCAGACATGGGCTGAATTAGCGCCCTTTAATGGATGGATATTAATTCCTTTGAGTCACAACAAAATTAAGTAATAATGTGACCATTAATATTTCAGTCAGAGAAAAAGAAGCTCCCCAAGATCTTCAATCATTTGTAATATTAGACATACTGTAGCTGGAGGGGAAGGAGAGAGATGCTAGGAACATATTACCCAACTCTGCAACAATTTAAACGATTCTGTCAACTCAAGGGTAACAGCGTAAAGGCAGAAACTCTGACGGAGCAGAAACCATCCCGATAGAGAGTCTTCCCGCTCTGTCCTGCTATGTACTGCATCATTTGGTGCTATAGAGAGCAGTGCCCCGTGGAGACTCCCGGTTGGATATACCGCTGCATAATTGATGATGCCGATAAATCAGACAGTCATAGCGAGGGAGAAACTGAGCCTGTTCTAATTTCTCATCCTGTCTTATGATGTAATGTTGCAGCATTATGAATGTAGCGCGGTAATGACGCTGGTTCATTTCTGATGCATGGATAAGCTCTTAAGAATCACGCCACAGAGGACATTTCTGACTTCAATATCTACTGCTAATTTGTAAAATGACCTTCTGATACACTTGCAGTATAGGATCCAAATTGAGGCATTTTTTAGTGATTGTGTAGTCAGACATTCAGACTGACAGCAGAAGGTCTGTACTCCATAGCAGCTTTCATTGGCCAAAAACCACCCGAAGGCCATCTGACTGACATGTAACGCAACCAATCACAGTAAGTTTTGTTCCACATCATGTTTAGGGGTGTGAAAATGTTACGTCGATGTCCTAACAATAACAGACCGGTGTGTAAAACTCTTGGACGTATGTTAAAGGGCCTATGCCGCAAACTTTACATACTTCACATACTTTTGAAAATCCAGCGTTTAGTTGATCCTGAGTAGGTTTGGCGACACGGAATCTCTGTTTCCAGGCAGACCGTTAAAGAATGCGACACACATTCTTTAGAATGTATAATTCAACTAATCAGATGACGATCAACCTATCAAAATCCTGAAGTGTTTCCAGTTAAGTGTGCCAGATGTATCAGACGTTCAGCCAGCTGTCCGTGGGCATGAGACGAGGCTGAAACTATTGATTGTGAGGAAAACTACTTCTGACTTTTAATTAGCAGTGCTTATTAAGGCAAAATCACGTTTGCTCACGGTTAATGCTGCTTAAGTAAGGAATAATTGACGACGAGACGTTGAATTATTCGAAAATAATGCACACCCAAGGTGGTAATGTGGCACACATCGGGTGTGCATTATTTTCTTTTTATTTTCTGCTTTCGTATTGGGTTTGTCCATATTCGACCCAAACATGGGTTGAAACAACCCAGCATTTTTTAGAGTGTATGCTTTCCACACCTCAAGATATTGTTCAAATGTTATATTTCAAGATATTTGTCAGGTTTTTGCCCTTAAAACACTCTTGTGTGTAGGACTTATCCCATATCTTCATTGCTAATTCCAAAAACATAATTTTATGCTGTGTATGCACCAAAGTGTGTTTTTCCCCACAACTAACATATTTTTCCAATTGTTTTCAAAGGGAGCGCCTCATTTTTAAAACACCAGGAGCGTAACGAGGCGCTAAGTGTCTATTTCACACTGAAGTGCTGAGTGCTCGCGATTTTTTTACTGGTTGCCGAGAGCTGAGGAATGTTGAGTTTTGGGTAAAACACAGCGCTCATCACCATCACTTTGTGCCAGCCATCCAATCCAACATCTGCCACATTCTGCTTGTACAATGTCAAAAGATAACAACAAAGCAAATACTTTACATACATTTTCATATAGAATCAGCACAGAAACAAACTACCTGTGAAATTAGATAGTAACACTTTCGCAGATATTCCCTATAATAGCAAGCGAAGCATCTCAACTGGAAAAAAAAATAAAAAGATAAAAAAACGCTGCGCTGCCAAAGTGCTCTCAAGCGCCTATAGCTAGGCGTTTTCAACTGGCTAAAATGCTTTGGGTGGACACACAGCCTTAGAGCTGGTAACGGAGGCTTCAGTCATTAAAAGACTAATGCAGTTAATAATGCAGATATTAGAGAGAGAAAGAGGAGTATGAATTACCTGAATCTCTCAACAGTGTTCGGCAGCAGTGTCTCTACTAATAGCGAAAATATAAGTTTATCTGCTTCAAGAACAGCACCGTTATTACCTCGCTAGTAAGAAATGTCATGTAGCTTCTAAGTTGCTAAACTACTTTACTGATAAATTCATCAGAACAGCCGCGCTAACAACACGTTTCTGAGTGCGTGCTGTGAGTGTGCGTTTAAGTGGGAGAGAGAGTGGGATAAAGAGAATATGAGCTTTGCGTACATAATAAAAAGTAATTCTGTGGCAGATAACATTGAAATAATTAGTCATTTTTAATATGTTTATTTGCTTATTCAGTGTCATTGTGGATTTTGGTTGTTTTGCTGTTGTAGGCTGTAAGGGCCTTTGAAATAAATGAAATCATTTGGCGAAGTGATATGGACATGTAGGGCCCTATCTTGCACCCAGCGCAATTGACTTTGTACACCGACGCATGTGTCATTCCTATTTTGCACCCGCGCAAAGCGCGCTTTTCCCTCCACAGAAGCACGTCGCTAAACTAGTGAATGAACTTGCGCTCCCTGGGCGGTTCAGCGCAAAAAAGGAGGCGTGTTCCGGCGCAAACAATCCCTGGTGCTATTTTGCTGTTCCATTAAACAATTGCGCCACTGACCAGAAAAAACCTAGTCTAAAGTCAGTGGCGCGTTGCGCGTTGTTCATTATGCTATTTTAAGGGCGCATGCTTGACCATAACGTATAGCGTGCACAACGCGCATACACTTTGCCCATGTAATCTACACAGATGCAACAGTTATTTTTGCAAATCATATGTTACACTAAAAAAATATTAACACATGAGATGACGGAAATCATTGTGGTGTGCCACGAAGATGTGAAAAAACCTGTTTAAACGACGCTATTTTGGGTGGGTTTCTCCCATCCCCATACAACACAACTTCTCTGTCTTTCACTGCTCTTACAAGAACATCAGTCTCCTCGGCTGTGAACCGCTCCTGCCGTGCGCCTGGTAAATACGCCATAATAATAGCAATCCATAATGAAACTTGCTTTTAAAGGGAATGTTGGATGACGCTCTGATTGGATTATTTCACGTTACGCCCAAACCACACCTATGAATAATGAAGCTACTTCAGACCAACCCATTTTAGATTTGCGCCGGGCGCAAGAGCCATTTATCCCGCCGGGAAAATAGCAACAGCGCCGAGACCCGCCCACAAAGTTACTTGCGCTTCGCGCTTTGACACTTGCGTTTCAGACCATTAAAATAGGGCCCGTAATGCGGTCAAGACCTGCCTGGAACTACTTTAACCGTGGTTTCCCTAAAAATAATTGCACACCTTAGAACGTTCTTCAACCAAACAGATTCAAACATTCAACAGCACCATAGTATAATAAACTTTAAACTTCATCAAACTTCATACTTTTCTAAGCAATCAGACTTACAATTGTACAGTCATACAATAAAACAAGTGGGGGAAAATCCCTAGAAAGTGAAACCATCTAGCAATGTCATATGAGGACATTCTTCAAAAAAAAAAAAAAACTGAGTTGACTTTATTTTTATCTCATACTCATAAATGTATACTTTCTACTTTCTGCATAATAATAACAAAAAACAAACAAAGCATCACAGATTATATAACGCCTCTCAGAGTGTTTGTTTTAACTGGCGCTGAGATCTCTTCACATATCTGAAGTCAGCAAGTTTGTCATCAGTGTGCAAACACCTAAAGGGTCTTTTTGAAACAACCGTCTGCACCTGTTGCCCTCTACATGCGACACAGCCCAAAATCTCAACCAGTACCAAAGGGGTCAAAAGTCCAGACAATGCAGTGCTCAATAAGAAAGAAAAGCCACTAAGCCGAGTGCAAATTTACACAAAGCACATCTTCTTCACCACTTTCCGCTCGGATAAGCAGCAAGGTACGGCATTCTATTGAATTCCCTCTTTAAATAGACTTAATCCTCCGTGCTGGCAGAGGTTCACAGAGCTCTCCTCCACTTTTAATTAGACGTACAGTGGCTGGTGATGGTAGCTGTGCTGGAGGAGCCCAGTGTCCACATTCCTGAAGGAATATAATTAATCAGAATAGAGGAAGGCCTTTTGTACTACATCATGGTTGAGTGTGGCCTCTGCCCACGCTGTGGCAGGAAACATCGCTATCGATAGAAATCTTACTCTTATGCTCCTCCCCGCAGGGAATACTAATGGTCTTTGTCATTACATAGATTCTTACTTCATTACTTAGAGGTTTTTTTTTTTTTGTTTTTTTTTTTTATGTTTCTTCTTCTCTAAAAACTTAAATTATATGAGTCATCAAACAAATACTTCAGCAGCCTAAAATGCAGTTAGGTGGATGATGAGTCACCACTGAAAATGAGTGTTGTCATGTCACAATCATGGTTAAGAGTGGTAATTATGCTTTTAAATCAAAAATGGGTCATTTCTGTTATGCAGTACTACTTGAACTCTTTTAACTTTAAATAATGCTTGCGTAATTTAAAGGGGCTTTATGTAAGATTTTTTTATGTATTATTTGCTAATGTGTGAACAGCTTGTAACGAAACTTAAAAAACGAGACCCTCCCTGACTTCCTAGGTTGTCTATGAAAGCCTGTAGAACTGTAGAATGATTTTTATATGAAGGACGCGGGACGTGCCGGGGGAAAAAAAGGATGTGACGTTAACGCACACTCCCGAGAGCCTCTCTTAAGTTCAAAGACGCATGAAATTAATAGAGGGTATGCACGTGACGTCACCGTCGATTGTTATGACTGCGGTTACGCCCACTGAGTGGCACAAACACTGAGCGGCAGCATTGGCTTTCAGCGTGAAAAACACACAAAACACTTCCAAAATGGAAAAGAGCTTTGTGATTGACTGTACACATAGCTTTGACACAAAACCTGAGGTATATATTTAAAGACTGCTGAAAAAAAGAAGCAAATGGATTGCTGCAATTCCATCTTATATTCTGCATAATTGTGTGTAACACTAATAAATAAACACTAACTATACTTTAAATCTATACAAGTTTTAGGGCTGGACAATATGACGATATAACATTGATATAAGTGATTACGCGGAGTTAAACCTACCGATACTGTAGTTATATAAAATATTCACAGGCAGATTTGCTTTTTGTATTTCCCCGGCATCGAAATCAGGCACATATAAATGTCAGGAAACACGACTCCTGGCTGCATGTCAATATCCATGGATTAGGTTTATTTGACAAGTTGCAAGGAACACTTTCGAGCCCAACCTTTAGTGTAATTTGTTAGTTTTACTCGCAGTTATTTATTTTCGCAGTTTTCCCTATTAAATCCAGTCACGCAGCAGGTCCTTTTGCCACTCAGTACAGCTGAGGGAGCGCGCTTTCGTCGGGAAAGTGACGTCGATGCATACCCTCTATAGGCCTAGTGTTCAGGATAATGCAGAAAGAGCCATTCTGTCAATATAAAATCAAATAAAGTCATTATGTCAAGCATATTAATTAAAAATATATATTAACTTAAACTAGTCGCACATTGTCAGATATAGGCCTAGTCTCAAATATACTTTATAAGCAAATGATCATAACAGTGCAGTTTTAATTACGTCATCAGTCCACATGATTTCCGTTGAATTGCAGAGCTTGATCAGATGCTTTCTCTGTTTTGTCAACATTTACAGTATATCGCTGCAAAAGTATTTTCAACTTCTTTTTACTTCTAAGCGAAGAACAAAAAGGAAAGAACTTCGACGTGTGTGGGGCCTTGAATCACGTTTAGTGGGTCTCTTGTACGTTACGTGTGCACGACTGCGAGCACGAGCATGGGTTGCTTGCTGCAGTTCACATAACGGTCACCGGTGTCGCTAATAACAAGGGTTTCTGAAATAAACTCAGGCATGGATTATTTAAACCATTGCAAGACATTCTGAAATGTTTTTTTATTGTTATTTTTTATACTGATTTCTGTAATTTTCTGGATAAAATATTCCAAACATGATTAAATATTTAAATGTGAGACTAACCAACTAATACCATAAACATCACAAAATTTATCAAATCTATTTCTTATATTGATCTTTGTGCTGTTTACTAAGCAAAACAATTGTAATTTCCTGGAGAATGACGTAATGAACTGGCTTTGCTTTTAAATTAATGTTACAAAAGGGGTGAAAAGCGATAATGAGGGCACAGGTAAAACAAAATTAAAAAATAAATAAATAATTAAATAAATAAAAATCCCAAAATCAGTTTATTGATGAGAGAATGAAATAAATACATTTCTTAAATGTACTGCTAGTTTTTCATGATAGAAGCTGCCACACATGGGGACTATGAAATAGCTTTCTTCCTACACTCTAAAAAATGCTGGGTTAAAAACAACCCAAGTTGGGTTGAAAATGGACAAACCCAGCAATTGGGTTGTTTCGACCCAGCGGTAGGGTTAAATGTTTGCCCAACCTGCTGGGTAGTTTTATTTAACTCAACTATTGTTTAAAAATGACTGTATTGCTTAATTAAAAACAACCCAAAGTATGTTGGAAATGAACATTTATTAATGTTCAATGAATAATTATTAAACAATAAACTATTAAACTATTAAATTTATATTAATAAAATATTAAAGCTTATTAATAAACATTCACCTTTTGTCTGTTTTGCATCTGGTTTTTAATTTCCCAACTATTTTGGGTTCATTTTAAGCTAGCCATATAGCAATTTTTAAACAATAGTTGGTTTAAATAAAGCTACCCAGCAGGTTGGGTAAACATCTAACCCAATCGCTGGGTTAAAACAACCCAATCGCTGGGTTTGTCCATTTTCAACCCAACTTGGGTTGTTTTTAACCCAGCATTTTTTTAGAGTGTAGTTGCCTAATAAACCTGGCATTGTATGTTATGAATATTGTTGGTTCTTTAAGGAATTGCTCATTCATCTTGGATAAAAGTGTCTGCTAAATGCATAAATGTAATGTAAATGTAAAAGTAGTACACCAATAACAAAGATGAGGATGTGCGTGAAAACATACTGCATTGAAGGAATGACCTGGATATTGTCCTCAGTGAATATTGTAATACACAGCTGTGCCCTGTGCTCTATTTCTGGCAGGGCCACAGCGAGTGGAAGACTGTTTACTGTATTGTTCTTAGATCTTGTTATACAAGCTGCTGCACCCCAGAATACTCAATGACGTCATGCCAATTAGACGCTCCTCTGAGCTCACACAGACCCCCGGTGGTCGGACTGGGGTACTGCATGTTTCAGGTGTCTTGCCTTAAAATAAGTTTATACCTAATTGCACGAGCACGTGAGTGATGAACATAATTTCCCGTCTCTTGCAGGCAAGCTCTGAATCAATCATTTAATATAACCACAGTTAATTTATTACAGCGATTTTCTGTGACAGACACACTAGGCTATTATTTATGTGTGGGGTGCAAAATCAGCTGCTGTGCACCTGTGTCCCCAAATCATGGGGTGTTGAGCAAAACACAAAAATGCAAATTAGCCTTTTGTTTACCCAAAGATGAGTTAATTTGGCGAGACGCTCATTACATGTCTTTCTGGCCAGTGTGGGCTTTGGAGCGAGCCGGATCCAGGACAGCTCGGTGCGTCTGCCTCCGAGCCAAGAGCCTGTCGAATAATGACCCTCAACCACTGCAGCTTTTCACACAGAGTCAAGGCCACAGCAGGAGGAGCATAAAAGACCTGCAGGCTCCGAGCAAATTTACTGACATCTGAGCTGGAGCCTTTTAGTTCACACAAGATACACAATCCTGAGTCTCATTCTAGTTGCACTGAATGTACTGCAGGTCTTTATATCTAAACCACTGGTGCAGTTATTGTCTCCAAATCAGCCTACTTATTTTGTTTTCATCATAATATTCATGACAGAGTACAATCAGAGGGGAATGCACCATATTTTCTATTTCTACTAACCCCCGTCCCTTAAAAAAACAAACTTTACAGTAAAGTATCAGGTTAATAATTCATGCACACATCTTATCAAAGAAGTTCAATTGATAATATCAAAGCGGACATATTATGCCCCTTTTCACAAGATGTAATATACGTCTAAGGTGTCCCCAGAATGTGTCTGTGAAGTTTCAGCTCAAAATACCCCACAGATCATTTATTATAGCTTGTCAAATTTGCCCCTATTTGGGTGTGAGCAAAAACACATCGTTTTTGTGTGTGTCCCTTTAAATGCAAATGAGCTGCTGCTCCCAGCCCACTTTCCAGAAGAGGGCGGAGCTTTAACAGCTTGCGCTTTGGTTTCTCAACAACAACAAAGCTGGAGAATCTCATGCAGCCAAAATGAGGATTGTCAGTAACCTTACATTGTTCAAACCGGAGTCGACACTGATGGAGAGAATGCATCTGGACGTTTCTGTATGGTTAATGGATAAATTTATGTAGTTCCTGTGGAGTTGATTCAACTCATCGACTAGCATGTGCCGTCATGTTAATCTTTTGTGCAAATCCAACGTTGAATTTCTCGTTTGTGAAGCAGTCTGGCGCAAAATGACGGCATGGTAACAACACTCTACTACAACAACTCTTCCTCTTCTCTAAAGCAGCCCAACATGGCCTCACCCCCTTTGTTGTGTGTTCTCAGGGGCGGGGTTTATGTAAATTTTAGGATTAGTGATGTCACTAACTCAGGAAGAAGCTCGTTGTAGTACCAGTCATTTGTTGTAGTCTTTAAAAAAATGATTTCTGTAAAAATATATATATATATATATATATATATCTCCCTTTGCATCTCAATTTGAGCATCGTAACTTTGCAGATGTTGTTTATGCTCGAACAGCAACATTACACAAAATTAAAAAAGTGAAATCATAGTCAATGACCCCTTTAACTACAAAGATTCAATAGTGTTTATTATTAAATAACCTGCAATAATAAATACTGCAACAAATGTATTGCTCATTGTGCATTAACTAACATTAACTAATGGGACCTTATTGTAAACCTCAATTACTAGTAATCCTTAAAGTCAATCCTAATATCATTGAAGATGAAGAAATAACATGCCAATCGAAAGTAAAATCGACTCCTCAGTCTCTCTGGCCCGCAGGTGCGCGCATGGCATGCTCTCAAAGAACAAAGAGCCCATGTGCACCCACGACCCTCTGTTTCTAATGACACACGTGTAATCTGATCACGTCACGTAATCCTGAACGCATACAAACCGCAGCTCTCCTCGCTGCACTGTAAAGCCTCGGCACTGCACACAAAGCCCGCTATCTCACACTAAAGAAAGAAGCTACTGTGACTGTGAGATGTCACTGAGGCGAGAGAGGAAATCCCATGGAATAATGTATCATCTGTGAATAGACTGCAGTGGTCATTTTCCCTTCATATTTTGCCAGAGGAGCATTTGATATAGTTGAACGAGAGCTGAATCTAACGAGGCCTTAAATTATGCAACTATGCATCATTTTTTAGATCTTATTCTGTTAAGTAGCCTAATTCAAAAAACATAAAAAGACAGATTCTATTCTTTACATATCTTTTTTTAATTTCCAAATTAAAACTCCTTTTGGATGGTGTAACTGCCTGAAGACTAAAAAGTATATATATATATATATATATATATATATATATATATATATATATATATATATATATATTTTTTATACTTTATACTTTTTTTGTATACTCTATTATAATATATTTCAAAACTTAGCAGTGAAGTGAGTTTCTTTTAAAATATTATTAACATTTTAAAATATTATGTCTGCCAAATCAAAGTCAGTGTGGCGTAATCAGTATACAGGAAGCCATTTTGTTGTCATGTGACAAGAAAACCATAAAACAGAGAGGACCCCTTTAGACCCCGACCCCACCACTCTGTCAATAAGAATTTTATTGCAATGAAAGTATTTAGTACTTTTTTTAATATATATATATATATATATATATATATATATATATATATATATATATATATATATATATATATATACACATTTTTAGAGCCATTAAAACAAAATATATGAAACCAGCATGGATACAAAGATGACTTTTCTTTGTAAACAAATGTGTTTTGAGCTTAATTTATTTATTTATTTATTTATTTTTAATCATCTTGAACACGAGTAGCCTATGTGCCGCTGACCCTTAAATTAAGAAGGAAAGAAAAAAACGCGTGACATAAATAGAGTTTTATCTCTCTAACAAGCCCTTCTTGGGCTATTTTGCCATCACAAAGCAGAGCCTGGTGTCATTCCACTGCAGTGAACATTCACTGGTCATGCAGGAAGAAAACACGCTGTGGATCTGCTGCTCAGAAACTTGGTTTGAAAAAGAGCCCCGCCCTCCTCCTGCCTCTCTTGGAGCTTTATAACCAGATGCCTGTTCCTCAGACGCACATACCCAAGAAACGCACTGGACTTGAGCACACTTACGATCCCACGAAACGTGACGGAATATACGCTTATCGCATTTGTATTACTCCGTGAGAAGCATCTTGGCTGAGCGAAGAAACATGGATTTTTTGAACCACAACTACTTGAGCGCGCGCACGCCCTACGATTATACCTTCAATTTTTGGAATGACTATCTCGGCCTCTCCACGCTTGTCACCAAGAACAACAAGCACAGCGTCCCCCAGAGTCCCAACTCCATCACGGAGTCCCTGAAAGCCACTCTGGGCTTGGACGACAGCCCTCCGTGCCCGTGCGTAATCGCGGCCGGCGGCGAAGGCGACAGCGGTGGACACCTGGACTCCTGCTGCTGCCCCCCGCCCGCCTCCATCTCCATCCTGGACCTGAAAGAGCGCTTCTCCATCCTGAGCCCCTTCCAGAACCAGAACCAGGGCACGGGGGGGCTGCTGTCCTCCTCCCAGGAGCGGGAGATGGGCATCGGAGGGGGCTTCGCGGGATTTGATCTGTTCGGCGTGGAGAGGAAGATGAGGAAACCGGCTGCGCGCAATAAGCAGGAGCCCAAGATCTGCGTCTTCTGTCGGAATAACGGCGCGCCGGAGGAGGTGTACGGCTCGCACGTCCTGAAAACCCCGGACGGGAGGGTAGTGTGCCCGATCCTGCGGGCGTACACATGCCCCCTATGCAGTGCCAACGGGGACAACGCGCATACAATAAAATACTGCCCCCTCTCCAAAGACCAGCCTGCCCAGAGAGTGCTGAAGGGAGGCAGAGCTGTGGGTGGTAAGCGAGTGAAAATCTTCTAAAAAAGACCCCTATAGACTTACATGTATTGCACTGAACATTTTCTTTCAGATGACTGTTCTGATTGACTGGCTTTCCGAGTCTTAACTACTAGGCAAACAAATAAGATGATATCAATGTTTTTGTTAAACGAAAAAAAAAAAAAAAAAATCTCTTATATTTTTATAGATACTTTATTTCCATAGTTTATTGCATACTTTATTCATAAAAAGCTATTTTTTCCTTTTCACGCATAGGTTTTAGATGTTTATTCACGATTCATAGTCACATTTTGTGTGAAATAAGATGTTATTTTTGTTTAAAATGGGAAACGAGAATGTTGGCACCAGAGGAGTTGCTCTTCTGTTCAACTCAAGTATTTTCTTTACTGTAAGCTAAGCTTGCACCTCGTTTTTGTCTTTGAACCAAAGTTTAGTTTGCCATTAAGCGATTTTAAAGAATGTTCCACATGTCTTCATTTATGAACTTTAGTCCCATTCCGCTCTCTCCTGAAAGTCCACTTCACAATTTCCTGACGTTTGCGAGCACGGACGCGCAGAGCGACACAATAGAGGCTCTGTTGCGCGTTCATGTTCTCGGCATAACTTCATAATCGGCCAAATTATTTCCAACCCCACTGACAGAGGCGGGCATTTTACATTGCAGAGTCCATGTTACACGTCTTACCATATTAATAACTTGAAGTGAATTTCCTGCAGCTTCAGAAAGCACTGTTGCTCATTAGTAAACATGAACGCTGTAATGTAAAGTGTGACTGCAGGCTATTCTTCTGTATGAGGTGCCCTTTCAATGTTTACACCCCGAGGAAGGGGAACACACACTGGAGGAAAATAAAAAAAAAAAAAAAAAAAAAAAAAAAAATCCTATGGGTGCCTCTCTTCAGCTCGATACAAAGTCCACCTTTCTCCAAAAACATCCTGGGAGAGCAAAGGGGAAAGGGAGAGGTTTATGAAAAACAAACCAACAATGCATCAGTTCTCCAAGGTCCACGGTGGAATAAAGCACGTATGAATGTTCTTAATAAAAAGCTTTTTTGTAAAAACAATGTATTTGCCCCTTTTTGCATTATATGTACAAGAATAAACCCCCAAAATACAAGACTGAAAAAAAGGATGCAAACATGAATGTACAATTTGACACTTGCAGGACTGCACATTTCTGACAGTTATGTTTACCAAAGGAATTCAATTTTAATGAAGTAAGGAACATAGATTTGCTGTATTGTAAATAACTACCGAAAAATGGAAAAGAATTAAGTGATGTCTATTCAGTATTTTACCTTTTAAAAGTGACTTCAGAGGGAACTACCTCACCAAGGTTTTGTACTTACATGTAAAATGTCAACAGCAGTTTATTAATATAGTGTACCATTTATAACAAGGGTTTATAATAGTATTTTTGATCTTTGTATAACATAATTGTATTTTTTTTTCAGTGCATTCTACGGACGAAAGTGAAATCCCAATAAGCTCTAAGCATTGTTTGCTAATAGGTGACAGCTGTACATAATATTAATAGTCATGATGATGACGTCATGCATTTTAAGTTGTTGTTCAATGTGACGTTCTTGGTTCGTGAGAGAGAGACTGAGAATCAAATGTTGAAGACATCGACCAATTTGCCACTTTTAACTGAGGTTTGTAATTAAATTAAAAGAGTAAAAAAAGAAACACTGTTGAATTTTCTTATTTATATTTTGTCACAATTTCCCTGTATGCTGCTGTGCAGAAATTAAAGAGATGAATTCACTAGATAAATAAACAGCTTATGAAACGGTTTAACTGGTGCTTTCATGTTGTCATCCCTGCGGATTTTGTTTAGCAGGCCCGTGTGAGCCTGTCATTGTCACAATCTTTGTGAATCCCACCTCATTCCCATCAGCACTCAAGGCCTCTCTTCACCTACACGGGCCTTTCCACTCTTCATGAATGTTGCGAAACAGAAACAAAGAGAAGCTTCTCTGATCATTTAAAAGAAACATGAAATGAGAACTGAAGCATCTAGTATACTCCTGAAGACTTGAAAGAGATTTTAAAACACTAGGTATCATACACTTGCTGACTTGGTTGCATTTCACACCAAACAACTGAGGATCGCACACTTACAGGTTTTCAAGTCGTCACACGTGTGCCTTGTGGCTAGGAGAGGCCTTACAAATGAAAACAATGTGTTCTAAATTTGACTCTCAAGTTGCGTCCCAAATGACGCACTATATACTTATGCACTGTGTACTCATCCATGTAGTGTATGAATTTTATAGTCATTTTGTCATTCAACATCAAAGTCTAATAGCCCCTCCCCTTCCACTACTTAATTAAAGCTACTACAGTTGAGCGCATAAAGTGTCCAACATTCCACACTTAGTTTTTTCCCTTAATTTAGTGCATCATCTGGGTATTTAAAGTGCACTTTTTCTTTTTGAAATTATCTGTGTGAACTCACTACTCGCACTTATACTTAAAAACGTCATAGAATAGTGCATAAGTACGCAGATTGGGACGCACCTAAAATATTAAACGTGTCTGATGTCCTCTGGCTGGATGGAATCATAGTTTGAATTTAAAAAATCTGGGCATAAAAATAATGTACAATTTACAGTTTTTATCTTCCACCAAAACAGACCAAAAATGTTGATGACTCATGTTGCACTACACAGATTTTTGTCCAAACAGATGCTCTCTTGAATGACAATGTCCCTCCCACTAATTCCACCTGCAACTGACTAACAATATAAAGACAAAAAAAAAATAAAAATCAACTCGTGATTTTTTAAAAGAATTTTCAATATTCCTCAACCTAACTTCCTGTTTCAAAAGGAAATACATCCACACAGGACAGAAAAGCAGATGCAAATGCTGACGGTGACGTCCCTAATGGTAAAATCACAAAAGCACCTGAGTCACGTCACCCGGGAGAGCGATGTCTTCATGCAACCTCCGGTTCTGTCAGAGAGGGGCATCCGTGAGAAGACAGAGGGCATCTCTCTTCTGTCAACAGGCCTGTCCTCATCTTTCCTTCCATCCTCTCTTTTTTTCCCTTTCTCATCTCATTCAGACACACACACAGCTGAGACACTTCATTAAAAATGGATAAATACAAAGTGCAATAGGGATTTATATTACTGCAGACAGTTGCAGAGAAGCCCGGTGGGTATCACACACACACACACACGTCTGGATAACAGCTTTTATTCCCCTGTTACTGCAGCCCATTTTCAATGCAGCAGGAGGATTTTCATAATTAAGTTAGTTCCACCATTTATACTGAGAGTCTCATATGATTTTAGCCAGAACAATGGAGAAGGAAAGATGGTTTTTATTACAACAGAGTTTTGAACTCGTTCCCCTCTGATTTCTCTTCAAGACATTTATGGATTAATGGAAGGTTTCGCACTCATGTAATATTATTAATCTGCTCTGTGTGTGTTTTCGAGACTTAAGACCACATACCGATCATCTCGAGATAACAAGTCAAAGTGGCATTTCAACAGCATTAGAGTCAGTGATATATTTTTTTAAAGTTCTCTAATCTAGCTGCATGTTTCATTCATTCATTCATTCTTTTATATATATATATATATATATATATATATATACACAGTGTTGGGAGTAACACATTACAAGTAACACGAGTTACGTAATCAGATTACTTTTTTTCAAGTAACTAGTGAAGTAACTAGTAATGTAATGCATTACTTTTAAAAACAGCCCAGATGAGAAAAAGTAACACAAAAAATGTATGTATTGCATTACTTTCTGTAAAAAGTAACTAAGTAATGCAATTTTAGGGAGTAAAGCAATATTGTAATGCAGTACTTTTAAAAGTAAATTTCCCCAACACTATGTAAGCCTTGTTCATCTTCAAAATATCTTTACTCTTTTAGCTTCTCAAAACATGCATGTGGCCCCAAACATTATTTGGACACCTTTACTGCAACTTATGCTTAAAAAGTATGAATTTCATTGCATTAAATAACAAAATATCAGTTTATCATTTATAAACCTAGTACAAGCAATATATTTCAAGTCACAATGAAATGGAATTTGAGGATTTGGTTCTATTCATTGGTTGTTGATTGGATGAACACGGATCTAAATGCGAGCTTGCAGGCGACTGAAAGAAAAGGGTTTAAGCAGACTAAATGATCGGAGAAGTACTTCATACCTCACGAGAGAGAAGTCCATCAAGGTATTTTGACTAAAAATTACGAGGTAAAAAAACAATCACTAAAAATGAAACATGCATAGATGAATCATTCACAATAGATTTCAAAAAATAGATTTCACACAAATTTTAACAAAAAGTTTTAAAAAAAGACATACTTTTCAAAAACTGTTTAAAGTAAGTCAAGGGAACTGGTTTGTTTCATACACTAAAAAGAAAAAAATCCCATTGACACCAGTTGGTTAACTGTAATTGCAAACATGGCTAAAGTTAAATTTGTTCTGAGAATGCCTTGGAATCATGTTGCTTTTGGAGCCATTGTAACACAGATTCTTTATTTCAGAATGCAAAGTAGCCTAACAGATGCTACAATATCTATCACAGACCGGACCCTCAACCCTCAGCAGAGTAAAAAGGAAGTGAGGTGACTCTATTCACAAGGAACAACTTCGAAAAAGTGAGGTGTATTTCATACAAAACTCGCTTTGATTTAGACCTCCTAACCCGGTGAAAGTGCAAAAGATTGAACATGGTAATCAGGGGTGCGACCTCCGTGCTAACGGGTCTGTCTGCATGGTATCCGGCCCTGTTTGAGTGTTCCAGGCTCTCTTAGATTTGGCTGCGTGCCAGCCAAATGCACTCTGCCCCCGTACTGCACCGCTGTCTCCCGTCAGACGGAAACTTCCAGGGCTTTTTAACAGAATGGAAACATATGCTGTGATCACAGGATCGTGCATGCTTCTGAGGCCTACGGTGGCTGTGTATATGCGGACGAATGTTTTGGATCAGATTCGAGATCTCGCTCCAAGAATGTTTTGGGTGGTTTTAAAGCTCGGTTTGAGGGCACAGGGGTTAACTAGACTTCCTCTGCATTTCTCTGAGATGAAAGCACATAGCTGTCATAACCTATTCCAGCAGCCACTGAGCTGACGTGTTTAGCTATACGGTATAACACAATAACAGGAATTCTTCTTTAGGAGGAAAGGTCTCTGTGGTCTTTAAGTCAGAATGCTTTAACTCGAACTCTTAAGTAACTAAAATGAGTTTTCCTCTCAGTGGCCACCAAATGATTTCCCATGAGTCTAAGTTTCACTCTGCGGTCACAAATACACAACAAATGAGCTGACCCGTGATCCGTGGAGCCAAAGCATAGAGTATCTATTGTGAGCAACATTTCTTCTGCAACTTTCTAAATCATTCTACACCTTAAAAAAAAAAAACAGTAAAATTTACGGTAAAAAAACAGCAGCTGTGGTTGCCAGAACTTTACCGTAAAAAATACAGTAGCAACATAAAAAAAAAAATCTGTTAAAATAACGTACTTCATTAAATGATGTAATGTTAATTTACCAACCTAATGAAGTACTAATATCTGTTTTGTACCTTTATAATACACTGACAGTCACCAAACACAGTGGTGATAAGAGTCACATGATGAATCAAAGTTCATCACAAGCAGCTTTTCCACAAGCTGAGGAGGACAACATATAGAAGGTGCACACAGTCTCATTCACACAAACACTAAACACCATCATGGTAACATGCATGAAATTTTAAAAATGCAATAAACATTAATTTATCAACATTAGATGTAACATAAAACCCTAATGTACATAACTGATTAGAAAAAAAATTAGAAAAACTAAGAAGAAACAGAGATATTTCAACGAAAATATATCAAATGTGATGTCACGCAGGGAATTGTGGGAATGTCAATTTATGTTTTTTCACTGTAAATTTTTACAATGAATTGTTATTTTTTACTTTCAAAAACTGTGAATTTAACGGTATTTTACCATAAAATTACATAAAATTTACTGTTAGATCTATTACAGTTATTCACCGTATATAGTACGGAAACTTTCTGTAAACCAATTGACAGTTTTTCACTGTAGCATTTTTACAGTCTTTTACTGTTAAAATCACGGTCATTTTTTTACAGTGTATGTTGTGTTGTAGTTTTTCTAAAAAGTTGGCAATGCACAGCAAAGATGTGATTACTTCTAAAAGGTAATTAACTAACTAGTCAAGCAGATTAAGGGTACGTTTACACGGCAACATTGGAAAAGTTAACCATTAGGATAACGTTGTCAAAATGATCCCCCTTCACACGGATCTGCATCTTCACACTGTATTCTGCTGCCAGGCCAGTAGTTGGCGATGTCACTTTGTAAAGAAACACTACGCACCTATAGACTGAAAACGTAATGCACATGACATCACCACTTTCACAAAATCATGTTTTTGTAGTTTACATGGAGATCGATATCGTTTTCAAAAACTTGCACTTTGAAACCAGTTTTAAAAAGTTTGTGTTTTCAGGTCCCCAAAACACTGTTGTTGTATAAATGAATGGCCAAAAGGCATAAAAAGTTTCCAGTTTTTAGATGAAAACAGTGTCGTGTAAACATACTGGTGATGTACATTCACTGTTTCTCAGTGTTGGGGTAACATATTACAAGAGTTACATAATCAGATTACTTTTTTCAAGTAACTAGTAAAGTGTTGCATTACTTTTACATTTAGAAGAAAATAATGCAAGTTACTTTGTTTTCCCATTTATTGACTGACAGCTCTCCTGTCTCCATGTTGAGAGAAACCGGGAGTATATAAGTGCAGAGGTGATGTATACGCAGTGTAAACATGATGGTTATTGTAGTTCTAGACTAAATGCGAACACACACGTGCACAAAAACAGATTCAGTATTCCTCAAAATCAATAAAAACAATGAAATGCAAACTCTGAATATTATGCAAACCCACAATAATTAAATTTTAAATAACACAAATACTTTATGTATTTAATCTCACTTTATTAAGAAATGTCTTTACTGCTGCTGACCTTCTATGGTCCAATTCAACCATTCTAATAAGCAAAAATGGCTCTAGATAAAAATAACATTTTTGTTTATATTACTGAAGTAAGAGTGTTGAACTTTCTTCTCCTGCATCCTATTGTTCTGCAATCCAGAACGGCAGCACAGCTGAAAGGTTTGTTTTGAGCTGCGCCCTCTAATGTACAGGAGTGAATTTGCATTCCCTTCAGTCTGAGGATTATTGAAAGGGCCTTAACATTCCCAGGTGAAAAAAGTACACTTCTATAATGTACTTAAAGTGCTATATTTTTGCGCACTAATTATGTGCTTAATATACTAAAAATTCTTTTTTACTACTTCTTCAGATTATCGTAAGAACATCTAAGTGTACTCAACTGTGCTATTTTGAGACACCATGAAATATGAATTAAAATGTGCTTTTAATATACTATCTCTGTATTTAAAAAAATAAATAGATACCACTTGTAGTACACTATGGGTTCAAATGTACTATAAGTGGTATCTAAATACATTATTAAAGACAGAGATAGCATACAATCACATTTTAGTTCATATTCAATGGTGTCTCAAAATACCACAGTTACATAATCCAGTGGACCCAAACTGTTTTTGGACACAAAAGTCACACTTACAAATATGAATGAAATGGCATTATATATAAGCCAAATGGCACTGACTAAAGTAGAAAGTAGAAGTATATAGCAAAAAAGATGTCTGAATGTGCTGTACCAGCACTGAAAATCATAACAGTCATTAAAATACGTATTTTAAAGATTGGAAAGAATAGCCTTTCATGTTAGAACAAACATAAGATCTTTGCTCTGGGTTTGAATAGTTCAGTTCATAAATGATTCACACAAACTTGCAAAGTTACTAGAACAGACAAAACAAAGTTGTGTTTCTTTTCAGATTTCTATTGCTCCTGTAGATCAAACAGCAAGTGCTAGCAACAGTAGGGTCATGGGTTTGATTCCCAGGGAGTGCATGAATTGACAGAGCATACATCTTGAATGCAATGCAAGTTATTTTGGATAAAAATGTCTGCAAAATGTATTTTAAAATACACTACTGTTCAAAAAGTTTGGGATCGGTTAGATTTTTAAAATGTTTTTGACGGTTTTTTTTTCTGCTCAAATGCATTTATTTGATCAAACATACAATTAAAACAGTAACACTGAAATATTATTACAATTTAAAATAACTTTTCTATTTTAATATATATTTTAAAATGTAATTTATTCCAGATGGCAAAGCTGAATTTTCAGTCTTTACTGACATATCTTTACTGTCATTTCAGATCAGTTTACATAACATAAATCTAACCCCAAATTGTTGAACAGTTCAAAACTGATCAAATGTATACATTCAATGCAATGTAAGTCGCTTAGCATTGAATGTATATATTTTTTCGATAAAAGCATCTGCCAAATGCATAAATGTAAATGAATGGTAGTGTATAGTATAAACAAATATTCAAGTAATTTTCTATACTATATTTGAAAACATTCTGAATAATAAAGATGAATAAGTCACTGGTAACTAACTGATATACAATACCTAGTCTAATCTGGCAGTAAGACTGTGAGCTGTTGTACTCTACTTGTCCTGCAGGGGGCTACCTGCGCTATTTGAATATTAGCACGTTGGCAAGTAAAGATCCTTTTGGAATTGTAGGAAAAAGTACAAATATGTAGTTAATTTATAATTTCAGTTTTAGGCAGTCAATAAAGGGAAATCAAGGGAATAGATGGGATGGATTTGGAGATCAGAAGCTTGTGCCTGTGAGTGTGTACTGTAGTAAACTCTTCCCCCTTCATGTAGGCCTAGATTTGCTTTTGATTCCAATCAGCTGTGGCCTGCCATTGCCATGAGATCAGAGGAATCAGTGGTAAATACATATTTCTGCTTTGATGTTTGGCTACAAAGAGGCCCGAATCAAACACATTGTTCAGATGCTTTCCAGGTTCATTATCAAACAGAAAGACTATCACACTACCGCCCGTCAGACACACTAATGACGCTTGGCAGAGCTGGAATGACTGTGCCTCTATGATTGTCTGGTTTCTATACACTTTATGGTTTGGGTCCCTTCTGCAAATGCTAGATTTATTATCCAGCAGGCAAAAATCATAAGTCTGACCACTAGAAAAAGTAATAACAGTTCTTCTAAAAAAGCCACAGGATTTGAGTTCATGTCTATAGCACAAACAGACAAGTTGTTATGATCCTGTAGTACTCATGGTTAGGAGATTACCCTAAGTACTGTATGTACAGCAGTAGTGCTTAGAAATATTACATTAGAAAGCGCTACTATTTACAATATATAACTGAATTAAAGGCACACTATGTAATTTTTCACCAATAGAGGTCGCTTATTCAAAACAAAGGCGTAGGTTGATGGCACTTTGATTTTGTGGAATCATGGGATGTGTTGTCTTCACGTCTACAGCCGGTGGAAAAGAATTCAATTCAATTCACATTTATTTGTATAGCACTTTTCACGATACGTATCATTTCAAAGCAGCTTTACAGAGAATGCATGTCAACATTACAATTTAAAGAATGCAGTTAGCAAATAATGTAATAATTTAGGCAATTAATTTAAAATTACTGTTAGCAGTTTACCTAAAGGTAGAAGCAATGAGCTCCTGGAAAAATTAATTACATATTAACAATTATTAGGATATGTAGAAATTTGGGAATGTGCATGTTGATCCAGATGATTGCGTTGATCCAGAATTGGGATGGGACTCAGGCAGAAATCATATTCATGGATGAGATTTTTAACGTTACTATGAAGCAGAGCAGGGCCGAGTGCTGTGCGAGCAGAAACAAGGCCGCTGGAGCGATTGCTAATGAGAGACTCGGCTCAAGAGCAGCGGAACTTTTATTATGCTTCTTCCGCTTCTTCCGGTCAAGCGTATGTTGGTAACGCAATGCGAATTATCATATTCGATACATTTGTGTGTTGAACATTGTTAAAGTGCTACTCTGCGTTTGCTTGGTGGCTGCTATGAGACACTTGTTGCACACTGCAGTAAGGCAGATCGATGTTAGGCATGATAAAACATGGTAAATCAAGAAAACGAGACATAAACAATAAGACTTACTGTGTTGAGCTATATAACATGAGTAGTTTTCTGTCGATGAATGTATCCAAACAGTTTCTCACCTCTCTAATAAAACATAATATATTAAAGTATCTTTGGTATTTCCATGGTTTCTACAAAATAAAACCGGAAACCAAGGGTAACGTGGGTATGATGTTTTTTTCCTCATTAATGTACACACAGCACCCCATATTGACAGACAAACTCAGAATTGTTGACATTTTTGCAGATTTATTAAAAAAGAAAAACTGAAATATCACATGGTCCAAAGTATTCAGGACCTTTGCTGTGACACTCATATATTTAACTCGGGTGCTGTCCATTTCTTCTGATCATCCTTGAGATGGTTCTACACCTTCATTTGAGTCCAGCTGTGTTTGATTATACTGATTGGACTTGATTAGGAAAGCCACACACCTGTCTATATAAGACCTTACAGCTCACAGTGCATGTCAGAGCAAATGAGAATCATGAGGTCAAAGGAACTGCTTGAAGAGCTCAGAGACAGAATTGTGGCAAAGCACAGATCTGGCCAAGGTTACAAAAAAAGTTTCTACTGCACTTAAGGTTCCTAAGAGCACAGTGGCCTCCATAATCCTTATGGAAGACGTTTGGGACCACCAGAACCCTTCCTAGAGCTGGTCGTCTGGCCAAACTGAGCTATCGGGGGAGAAGAGCCTTGGTGAAAGAGGTAAAGAAGAACCCAAAGATCACTGTGGCTGAGCTCCAGAGATGCAGTCAGGAGATGGGAGAAAGTTGTAGAAAGTCAACCATCACTGCAGCCCTCCACCAGTCGGGGCTTTATGGCAGAGTGGCCCGACAGAAGCCTCTCCTCAGTGCAAGACACATGAAAGCCTGCATGGAGTTTGCCAAGATGGTGAGAAATAAGATTCTCTGGTCTGATGAGACCAAGATAGAAGTTTTTGGCCTTAATTCTAAGCGGTATGTGTGGAGAAAACCAGGCACTGCTCATCACCTGTCCAATACAGTCCCAACAGTGAAGCATGGTGGTGGCAGCATCATGCTGTGGGGGTGTTTTTCAGCTGCAGGGACAGGACGACTGGTTGCAATCGAGGGAAAGATTAATGCGGCCAAGTACAGGGATATCCTGGATGAAAACCTTCTCCAGAGTGCTCAGGACCTCAGACTGGGCCGAAGGTTTACCTTCCAACAAGACAATGACCCTGAGCACACAGCTAAAATAACGAAGGAGTGGCTTCACAACAACTCCGTGACTGTTCTTAAATGGCCCAGCCAGAGCCCTGACTTAAACCCAATTGAGCATCTCTGGAGAGACCTAAAAATGGCTGTCCACCAACGTTTACCATCCAACCTGACAGAACTGGAGAGGATCTGCAGGGAGGAATGGCAGAGGAACCCCAAATCTAAAAGACTCATGGCTGTATTAGATCAAAAGGGTGCTTCTACTAAATACTGAGCAAAGGGTCTGAATACTTTGGACCATGTGATATTTCAGTTTTTCTTTTTTAATAAATCTGCAAAAATGTCAACAATTCTGTGTTTTCCTGTCAATATGTGGTGCTGTGTGTACATTAACGAGGAAAAGAAATGAACTTAAATGATTTTAGCAAATGGCTGCAATATAACAAAGAGTGAAAAATTTAAGGGGGTCTGAATACTTTCCGTACCCACTGTATACATTCTTGGAAACATTTGGGATAATGTAAGTAAACAAGTCAACAAAATATAAAATATTGTTCAAGTGGTTTTTGGATATTTTAATCCAAAAATCTTACATATTGTGCCTAAGTTCTGCTGTCTCTTTCAAGTCATATAACTTGTGCTAATGTAGAGCTCAACTCAATGTTTTGCTTCTATCTTACTGTTTTGCTGCTGCTTAGAGCACAATTTTGGGTTCAGTTAAGCTTAATCAGCTTCATTTAGCATAATGTTGATTACCACAAATATTAATTTCCTCGTGTCCCTTCTTTTCTTTAAAGAAGCAAGTTAAAATGAGGCACTTACAATAGAAGTGAATGGACATTAAACTGTTAAAATGAAAAAAAGTCACTTACTAGCCTTTTCTGTGTAAAATTACAACTTTACAGATGAATGAAATTAATGTAATTGCTTTTATAAAAACTTCACATTTCTGTTTTTGGGCCCCAACTGAATCCCGCAGCAAAAACCTTATTATTATTACCATATTTTTTTAAGAAAACGAGGGCCAAGGCGAAATTATTTCTTGTGGTGATCAGATTGAACCTTGTAACTTGTACTTATTAAAATTGTAGTGAATCCAGGATATTCCTTTAAATAGAATTTGAGGTTATTTTGCTAGACTATGTTTTATTTTGGTCATTGGGTTCTGGAATGTTCCCAGTGAGCAAACGAGAGCTATGATCCCATGTGGTTGTGGTTTGGGCTCTGGGTTGATCGCTGAGCGTTGGAGATGCAGGATGGAGGAAATTACAGCAGCTTCCTGCAATATGGTGCCACCAGGTACACTGAAAACACACGCACACACACACACACACACGGTAATAAATAGAGTTTGTGTGTAAGCTAAATGAAGTCTCTTAGAGTACAGCACACAAACCACACACACACATCCAGCATAACTGTACAGAACTGCCTCGAACACACACTTCACAGTGCGGAAACACAGACTTCCCACATAATTGTACCTTGTGCTTGCTGCATGAGGACAACACAGGCCCTGATACTAACTAATGCTTACCACAAAAAAATATCTCTTACTGCGCCTTCAGTGAAACTAACACACACTTTTCTAGTATGTGTAAAGGTATGGTAATTGGTTGTATAGGCTATTGCTCTACTTTGGTACTATACTGTGAGTCTGGGTTAAAAAAAAATGCATGAATAAATTTGCACTAATGTTCTTAGCGGACACTTTCTTACCAAAGCCGATTACAATAAAAAAACACAAATCTATTAACTGCCTAGTGCCACAACAGAAAGCTGAGAATACACAAAGAAAGCTTAATAAGACAAGCCTTAATGACCTCGAGGAGTCTATTACAATCTCACATTCCTTAACTCAAACTATTAACCGTAAAGTATCACAAAATAAATATGCAGCCAGAATGCTGTTGTTTATTGAGAACAGCGTCTGAATTCACTAGATTTAAAGATAGAGCTCTACTGCCCTCTAGTGTTATTTATGGGATAGACCTACATATAGTGAAGACCACTGATAATCTGTGATGTAAAATCCCATATAAACATGGAAGTAAAAACTTTCGTGATTTCGGGAAATAGAAAATAAAGAAAAGTCTTTGCGTGAAATTCAGCACTAGGTCGCAAAACAAATTTATTACATTCATCATCATCATATTATTATTATTATTTGTTATTATTATTATTTATTATTTTTTTGCAGTCAGACGTTCTTGCGTCCACTGAAACACAATATGCTATTTGAAACATTTACAAATTATACTAGACAACAGGGATTTTGCACACAAACTCTAGTGCCATCATTATCGCACCAAATACACATAAATAACTCATACAAATAAACTCAAATATAACTCAGTTAAACTTCAATCAAATTGTTACACTGATCATACATTTTTCAATTCATGTATTTTTCGTGTGTGTTGCACAGAAGTATTTTATAGGATTATAGTGAACTGTACGGCAACACAAGTAACAGTAGATGTCGCTGTTGCGCAAGTCATAATAAAGGGTCTGAAGGGTCATAGTAAGACTGAAACACTTCTCCGTTGGATTAACAGTCCTACATTAATTAATTTGGGATAACTTAAGTCCATCGAAATGCTACAACTAAAAACATACTGGACAGCGTCTTCAGCGTCATGCACCTGTTGAGACACGCAGGTAAGCGAAGTGACCTACAATCAACCTCATCTGATTATATTCATTCTAGAGGTGTGGTCAGTCTAACTCAAGTGAAAATCACGGGTACCAATAATACTTACCCCCCAATATACAGTTAAAACATTTTAAGAGCACTCTTATGCTGATGGTTTTACTAGTGTTTCGCTATCCATGGCATCATCAAAGCGCCGAATTAACGTTTCGTTCCTCTCGCGATAACTTGACGTCAGACACCTGCTCTTATTCTGAGAATGTGGAAAGTGATGTTGAGTTAATTTAACTACAGACTAGACTTAAATATCGAGTATATTCACAAGTCATCGAGTGAATCGTAAAAACTGGGTTAGCTAAGTGAAAGACGTGAATTCTGAGGCGAAGATGACGTCATTAACCAACCAAACGCTGAAAACACTGTGATAACAATCTACTGTAACTTTCATAGAGTAACTTACTATCATCCACCACTCTAACAAAAGGAATAGTCTTATTTATTACTGAAATGTTTCTAATTATTTTCATATAACCTACACACTACTGGATGATTCTCAGAACGTTCAAAACTTTTTTTTTTTTTTTGGTTATGAGAAGAGAATACATTCAATTTTATCATTTTGCAAACATTAAGCCTACAGAAACTTTACTTGTAAATGTTATATGTCTGCAGACACAGTGATCTGTAGCTCTTATTCACTCTCAGGAGAATGTTGTTGTTGTTGAATGTCTAACTATAATACAAGTACAGTATATTGTATTTGGCATATGGAGACGTCACACTTTTATATAGTGTTTTATCATTTCCATCGTGCAAATATTGCTCACTGACACTGTCTGATAGATAGCAACCTGCATTTCTTAATTTAATTTAAAGTAACTGCACTGTAAAACATAGGCTAATAGTTTGTTTAACACATGGAACAAGTTCAGTCAGATATTACTGAAAGTAGCTTGTTTAGTTTAATAAAAATTGCTAATGCAGCACAATTCTTGAACATTTTGTCACAGTTTATTTTTACTGTGCACATGTGTAGTGATAGTTTCTTTCCTCTCATACAGTCATTGTTATGTTTAATTATGTTATCACATGCGTGTTTGCTTTTGCTAGCTAATAGCTGTAAAGTGATTTATTTGAGTTTGTGTCTTACGTTTATTGGGTTTTAACCGATTCAGCTTCAGGTACACAAAATCGGAGAAGATTTTAGTTTAAATAAATATAGTTTGTTTTGTTATTAATATTCTAAATGGTAATGGTAAAAGGCAATCAGTCTCCTCAAGCTATGCGAGTTAGTTTGTTAGGATTTTTTCAGTGTTTGATGAGTGGAAATTAGACCATTTCAAGATGTTTAGCATCCACAAAGAAGTGCAAGTGTTTCAAAAACAACTGGGGCCCGTTTCAGAAAGGAGGTTAAGTAAAAACTCTGAGTATGTTAACCCTGAAATTTGGGAAACTCTTGGGTTTTCCGTTTCAGGATGGGAGGTAAATCAAGGCCGTTTCCGGAAGAGAGGTAACTTATACTCAGAGTAACTTACTCTGTGAACCTAACATGGTCGGGAGCAGGTTTTCTTCGGTAAACCCAGAGTTTCTTTCAGTCTCCTCCCTCTTTTTAAAGCACAAGTGATATTTAAATACTTCATTCATTCATTCACACTGCAAAAATGCTTTTCTTACTTTCTTACTGAGTATTTTCAAGTAGAAATATCTAAAAATTCTTAAATCAAGATTTTCTATGTAAGAAAATTAGATAAGACATTTAGTCTTGTTTCGGGGGGATCTAAATTAAGTGCATTTTACTTAAGTAAAATGATCTGCCAGTGTGGAAATAAAAATAATCTTAATGCAAACGGGAAAAAAAAAGGTTATTCTGAGTGTTTTACTAAGTGCATTTTCAGTAGCTCCTCCCAGCATTGTCACACAAGGTTAAAAACGAGTGGTTTAGAGTAGAGTATTGCACGCAGAGAACTATCATGTGATGCGATTGTCCAGGTTTGAATCCACCTTTTTCTGAGCTAGCTCTTGTCCATGTCCCATCACATATCACATCAGAAAGGTTTTCAATAAAAATGAAGAAAATGTTATAAAAGTGGAAGTGCCTAACGAGTGTTTAATAATGATAAAAGTATTTATAATTTTAATAAATATAATCATTTACACTCTGTTATTATTGCATCCTGTTAATGTACAACAGTACTGATGTGCGAATAGTATGTATCTGCCAATATAAAGTATAAATAGCATCTAATTACTATTTATACTTATTGCAAAGAACTGTTACTTTTACATGGTAAACAGAACATAATTTGCAAAATAAAAAATGCACTTAAATTAATTTATTTTATTATTATTATTTATTTATTTATTGCATGTAGAATACCATGAAAATTAATATTAGTTCAATAACTATACCGTTCTGCCAGTTTTCACCTCTGATATTATAACAGTGATAAGAAATAAATTGTATTGAATCGGAAGTACGCAGACATCTTTTTAGTGGGTGCTGTTGCCATGGTGAATTGTAATATCGAAGCTCCACTGATCATGGCTTTTCATAGTCGTGGTGTATGAGTTAACTTACTCAGAGTTGATTGAACTAACAATTCAATTCAGCTGTTCTGAAACAGAAAACCCACCTTAATGTTAAAAATCTCATACATGAATATGATTTCCCATCTCAGAGTAAGTCAACTCAGAGTTCGAGTTTTAACTCAGAGTTGGTTGAACCTCCTTATTGAATCAGGCTCCTGATCTTAAATGGTATTTAGGTAACATTTTACAATTAGGTTTCATTAGTAAACATTAGTTAACTACTTTAGTTAACATGAACTAAAGAGCAATACTTCTACAGCATTTATTAATCTTAGTTCATATTTCAACATTTATCAATGCATTATTAAAATCAAAAATTGTATTTGTTAACAATAGTTAATGCTTTTTGAGCTAACATGAACAAACAATGACCAATTGTATTTGTATTAACTAACATTAACAAAGATTAATAGATATAGTAACAAATGTATATCTCATTGTTAATTCATGTTAATAATACATTAACTACTGTTAACAAATGAGATCTTATTGTAAAGTGTTACCAGAATTGATTGAGATGTGAAGGGCTTGCAAAATTTTATATGCAAATATTCATTAAATTCTTTTAAAATGTTTTTTCTAAGTGCTTACTGAAAGATTTGTTCTGTGTTTTGGAGAAATGGCAAAATATTGGAAATTTCAGGGATCTTGTGGATGCTTTCAGTTGCTCTTGGAAAAAAAAACATGTATTATTTATTATATATTTATAAATTAATTATTAATAATTTATTTAATACTTTATATTTATTTAAATATTATAAATGTATTTATTCTTTATTCATCAGTGTGCTGTAAATTGAATTTATATTTAGTTTATTTATTGTACATATATATATATATATATATATATATATATATATATATATATATATATATATATATATCTATATAATTGCAAATATTTTATTTACTTTTTTTTCACTAACACAAACTAAGTGACGTACATTTACTCACAGCAACTTCTGAAGCCCAACATCAGTACTTGACCCAATAAAACCTTTTTCTCCTGGAATTCTCCCTTTTCACAGAGGAATCCCATAAGAGCAGCCGTGCTTTTGTAGAGGGACCCCCATGAATGTAAACGCAATATGGTCACAGCCTGGCGCGAGGTGGGGTGGGTTTGTTTTCACATACTTAATTCAGTTTGTCACCTTCATTCAGGGGGCTTTGAGTGCCCTAATTTGTGTTAATGAGGGGTAATAAAGTCATAGTCCCTTATATTAGTGCCAGGGGGGCAGGAGAGAGACAGAAAGGCAGGCTGACTGCTCGCCTTTCTCTTTTTCTCCCCACCTATCCATCGCTCCTTCCTTCCGTCAAAGCCAGAAAGCCTTGATCCGCTGTTCCGTCCTCCCGTGCGGCTCGCCTCCATTGTTCCTCTAATTAGATCTCTTTTGTTGGGTTAGTGCCGACGCCATCTGCTCTGCTGTCAGGAGCACGGTGGGTCTGGGGCAGGGGCATTGTGAGGGTGCAGCCCATCTCCCCACTCCCCACAACGAGCTACAAAAGAGCTGGCGTGTCCCCGACGCACTCGCATAAGGGCCCTTTCACACTTGATGGAATTAGGAAGAGATTGATGTCCCTGTGCTCAGGGAAGACCATAAGATATTTGTAGAGCTGCAAGCAGGCTGAGGAGAGAGAGAGAGAGAGGGAGGGAGAGAGCATGTGAGGGGTTAAAGAAAGTTATTGTAAGCACTTAGCTGGTAATGTTAAAGAAAACAAGAGTTAGACCTTACATAGCACGTGTCAGCTGTTGCACCGGATAAACTCTCGTCAGGAAGTCTTTTGAGCTGCTTAAACATTGTTGTCAGAGCTGTCAAAACTCGCCTGTGTAAACGTGAGGCCAGAAATCTCGTTTGAACACTCAGCCTACCGTATGAAAAGCCCAGAGCTGCATTTGCCCCTTCTTCTTAGTATGGCATTAAATTATAATGAAGATTGTAAGTTTACTAAGTTGCAAATATTTCATCTGAACTTCAATTTCATTTCAGACTTGTGGGCATAGTTTAGGCACACAATCACTGAGAGTGTTGTGGGGATGTTTTTCTGTAGGTCTGTAGGTGGCAGTGTGGTTTCGCCCACATCCGTTTCCAGCATACAGCTCATGCAACAGGAATTGACCACAGGTACTGAAGGACAGTGCAATCCAAACATCTATCTATCTGGTGCATGAGAGATATGCCTGAGAATTCAGTAGAGAGAGAAACGGAAAACCAGAGAGATGGAATAAACTGCTGTGAACCTGCAGGGTAGAGATGAAATAGCAGCGTCAGGTTTGATGTGTTTGCTAATGCATAAGGGCATTGCAGCTTCTCTGTATTTCTAGACTGAGATGCATGAAATCTTATTGAGAATATATGCTTTGTGATCGTAACCCTTAAACTACTGTGTCTGAAGCAGTTTTTATTTTAAAAGAGGACATACATAGTGTTTGTTTTCTGTGGTTTTACAATAGACACCAAGGGGTAATCCAACATAGTAGTGTTTTTATTTAATTTATTTACAGTAAAATAGTACAAAAATAGTTTTTTTTCTACATTATTTAAAAAAAAGGGACAATGTACATTTATTAATATTACTATAAACTGCACTCTAAAAAATGCTGGGTTAAAAACAACCCAACTTGGGTTGAAAATGGACAAACTTAGCGATTGGGTTGTTTTAACCCAGCGGTTGGCTTAAATGTTTGCCTAACCTGCTGGGTAGTTTTATTTAACTCAACTATTGTTAAAAAATCACTTTATTGCTTGCTTAAAATTAACCCAAAATATATTGGAGATGAACATTTATTCATTTGTTTAATAAATTAACATTTATTACATGTTTAATGAATAATAATTAAACAATAAACATTTATTAAATTGCTTATTAATAAATGTTCGCCTTTTCTTTATTATTGTTGCCTCTAGTAATTATGTCTGATTTTTAATCTCCAACCTATTTTGGGTTCATTTTAAGCCAGTCATACAGTCATTTTTAAACAATATTTGGGTTGAATAAAACTGCTCAGCACATAGGGAAAACATTTAACTCAACTGCTGGGTTAAAACAACCCAATCGCTGGGTTTGTCCATTTTCAGCCCAACTTGGGTTGTTTTTAACCCAGCATTTTTTAGACCCAACAATATGCACAATATAAATAATGCAGACCTAATAGAATATTAATGTTAACAACTTTGTGAGTGAACCTGTATTTAATGTAACTGTACTGCTACAAAATTGTAGCTTGTTTTTTAGATGAGAGACAGCATGTCCATGTTGCCAGCTGTTGAATTTGTCTAGCTTTTACTTTACTAAAGATATGTGAAGCAGATTTCTGTCATTAATTCAGCGTAATGGACAGAACTTAAGTAAATCATTCCTGCATTTAGATGAGCTATGTTTAGTTTTTGCAAACATATATTTCAAACATATATTTTATTTTAAGATTAAATATATTCCATTTTGACTTAGATTTTAAATGGAGAACATTCTATAAATGTAACCAACAGAAATGATGTCATTGTTATGTTTGCATACTGAATTCTGATTGGTCTTGCTGAAATGACTTTTCTTTCTTGCATCTGTTTAACCATTTATAGCCGCCTTTACATTGTAAAACAGTGTGTTGATTCTCATGTATCTGACAGAAAACAAGACATGCTCTAATGGCATGATAGTTGCTCAAAAATAGCATTTTGCTTACACAGAACTAGCTAAAATCTGATCTTACAGTTTTTATTTTATTTTTTTTTTATTTTAACATTCTGTTTTTGTTGCACAGGTATCTCCAGTTTGCAAACACATTATTTTGCCATTTAAAATTCAGCATTCTGTCTCTCTTTTTCACTTTCCCTCACGTTCTCTATTGTCAATCAGTGTAAGTTATTTTACACACATTCTTCTTCCTCTCAGGCGTTCAACACACTCCACGTCTGCATTCATTCCAGCCCGTGCTCCCTCCTCCATTTTCCCACCCCAAAAAAATCCACAGAATGCTCCTCCGACCCTGTCTAACAACAAACACACGTGAAATGTGTTACTTTAGCTGCAAACATTTGGCCTGGCATTAGTGATGGTGCTCCAGGCTCATGTTGAAGTTCTTATTATCGAGGAGTCAAACCTGATTAGGCCGAGAGGCTGATCTGGGGCCTCAAACACCAGTCAGCATGTTTGCATGTTCACATTTTATCACCACAAAACCGATTTTGAAAATTACAGAATACGAGCAGCACCAAAACAACAACAACAACAAAAAAACCCTCTGTACAAAATGTCATATTGTTCGACTAAAATTATTCAGATTATAATAGTTTTGTTATCATGTGGTATACAGTATTTTTGAACTACCAATTTTACTTTTTTGTTTTACAAAAGTTTAAATTAAGTTGTGACTGAAATATTCATTTATTTTCAATAGTTATTATAGTAAGATTTTGCTGTTAGACAAAATGCTAAACATTATTGGGTTTCAAAAGACTTCTAGAGTGACCCAATGAATACATTTTAGATCTTTAAAAAGACAGACATTGAACAGATTTTGAAACAGCTATTGGTTTGAAGATTTTTTTTATTTATTTAATCAAGGACAATGCATGTTAATAATAGATAACATGATTTAGCCAACACTAGTAAGACAGCTAATTGAATCAAATGTTCCCAGCTTAAAATGGAAAACTTAGTTAAAATACTACAATGATGAAAGCTATTTGGCTTTTATCTAGAACCTTGAGAGTTTGTTTATATATATTTCAACCGGTTTAAGAAAAGACTTAAAGACGTGTTTGCGTCCAGGTAGTCTTACAGTATGTAATATGTGGAATAATAATTGAGTTCATAAATAAAACTGCTGTTTCTTTAGTCTATTTCTACTAAATCTAAAATAAGTAAACTGTGTTTCCCACTCTCTTCATATGTTGTTTTTTTTTTTAAAAGAGAGCTGAGAATCCATTATTATTCCTAGATATTTAAATTCATGAACTACTTCAAGTGAGCTGAGAATCCATTATTATTCGTAGATATTTAAATTCATATTCAAGTTTCTGTCCCTGGACGAATACTTCTGCTTTCACATCATGATCTGGCCTTTTTTTTTTTATAAAACAAACAAACAGTATTCTTGACATTAAGATGTAAACATGATTTGATTGAGCCATTGTGAAACCTGATTCATGGTATCAGTTAATTTCTGTGTTCCCTGTTGTTGACTTTTTGTGTGTAAATACAGGAAATATCATCATTTGACAAATAACATCTGTAAAACAGACATTTGGTTAATCATTTACATACTAAACAACAATGGACCTAAGATAGATCCTTGTGGAACTCCAATATTATATCCTGATGTTGCATTTATAACCCTTAGACGTTGTTTTATATTTTCTAAATAAGATTTAAACCACATAATGGTCTCAGTTGAAAAATTAAAATTTGATAACCTACAGTAGAGAGCAAAATGTGATTTACACTTTCTTAAAATCCAAGAATACAGAAAAAAAGATTGGAATATTCACACTCACACTTGCATCCATAGCATACATAAAAGGCAGACGCACTTAACTCTTTCCATTCTGTACTGTGATCAGAAAGGAAAGAGAGGAAAAAAAAGCTCTCATCCCTGCAAACACAAGGAATCTTTTACAGATTTCACCCTTGGTTGACCATCACTCTCTTTTTTCTCTTCCCCTCTAACCCCTCCTCCTCCTCCTTCCAGGCCTTGGCGGTCCGCTGCTCGCAGGGTTAAAATAAACGCTAGCAGTGAACCATATTGCGTTCCCTCCTCTAATCTCTCCTTATTCACAGGCGCGTAATTGGTAGTCAATTTGCACTCCCCCTTCACCCATTGTGCTGTATTTCCCTCTGACAGAGTGCGGAAGATAAATGACCGAACCGTGCCAGAGGGACCGCAGCTCGCCGAACACAGGCACCCTAAATTCATTACACCAATTTCCTCTTGTCCTGCTCTCCAAAAGAGAATGAGAGAGAGAATAAAGGAATGAAGATGAAGAAAAACAGTCAGATGGTCTTTGTAAATGAAGGGGAAAAGGGAAAAAGAAAGAACAGACGCGAGAAGGAGCATTTGGACTTGAGCGCATTCAAAAAAGAAAAGCCATTTTAACCATTTAGCTGGAATGAATACGGCTAAATGGTTTAACCATTGTTATTTTTGATTTATGTAAACTGATGCATTTTAAAAAAAAAAAGTTAAATGTATCATATGTGCTGCAATTTATAAGTATTTTGACATACTTGAGCAGTTAATTTTCTATTTTTTGGTTAATTTATGTAAAAATAAACTAGCAATAATAAACAAAAAGTGAAAACATGGTAAAGAGAACATGAATCAATGCTGGTGAATCTAAAGAACAAAAAGGATTCTGTAATTTTTTTGAATCAAAATGTAATGATTTTCTCCACCACTGAAATTACTTGAAATTATGAAAAAAATAGTTTTATAGATAGATTATGCATAGATTATACATAGATTTATGATCCAATCAAATCCTGCTTTACAGTGCTTCTCTCTGAATATGCTGCTTTATTTGGAAATGTGTCACATAGAAATGTCTTTAGCATCAACACTTAGCACTAACATTCTGAAATAATAACGCAGGCAGGATATTAGGTTAGAATAACTTCATATTTTTGGTCAGTCCACTGACTCTGTGTTCACACTAGTCCCTTTGTTCTGGTTTGGACCCGCTCAGCAGTGGGAGCTTCTTCCAGTGACCTGCCCTCGTTCCTGAAGCTGCTCTATGAGTGAAATGATTTATCCTGCACTGTCACTGGTTCCTTTGCCTTAGATCTCAGAGCTTCCTGTCTTTCTCTGAGATCTGTATCATTCTTTTTGCAGTTCTACCTATTGTTCTGTCTAATATCTAATATTGCTCTTGTGAACTATAGTTTGATTTTTTTTTTCTTCTCAATCTACTGGTCTACATCTCCATTTAATCATTTAGCAGACACCTCTATCCAAACTTACTTACAAATAAAAAATACAAGCAATCATCTGTAGGATATTGTTTGTTTTCTTTAACTTGTTCTTTTGAAACAATTACCAATTGTAAAAGCGCTATATAAATAAATTTGACTTGACTTGACTTCTTTTCTTCATTTTTTCTAATTATCATTTGTTCTGTCATTTTTTCTGTTATTCTGTTAAACTATCAAACTATCATTTTTTTATTCATTCTTATGTTGTCTATCGTTCTGTCTTGTTTAGTAGAGCGATTGTTCATTCTATAGTTTATTTAATAACTTTCATTGGTTCAATCTTTTTTTTGTTGTTGTTGTTTATTGTAAAGTATTGTTTTGTGTTGTACATGACCATATTGTCATTGTTTTTTTGTTTTGTTTTTTTTTTGTTATCATTCTATATACTGTAGCTATA
Source organism: Chanodichthys erythropterus (assembly GCF_024489055.1). Lineage (NCBI taxonomy): Eukaryota > Metazoa > Chordata > Actinopteri > Cypriniformes > Xenocyprididae > Chanodichthys > Chanodichthys erythropterus. The sequence goes on from NC_090221.1 coordinate 32,697,886, forward strand.
GTTAATTCATTGTATCTATCTTTCATTTGTTATATTGGTTGTTCTTTTTATTATTTTCTCTATTGTTTGTTCATTCTTTCATTATATCTGTTGATCCATTCATTTAATCTGTTGTATGAATTGTTAGTTGTATTGTTCTATCTTAAAATTTGTCATTCTGACTGTCGCTATTTATCATTTGTTCTATAGTTATGTTTATTATTTTTCTCTCATATCTTCTGTACGGAAGAGGATTAGGGCCAAGCAATAATAAAAAAATAAAACCATCTTGAGATTAAAGTTGTTAAATTTCAAGAAAAAAGTCGAGATAAAATGTTGAGAATAAACTCATTAAATTACGAGAAAAAAGTCGAGATAAAATGTTGAGAATAAAGTCATTAAATTACGAGAAAAAAGTTGTTAAATTATAAGAAAAATGTCATTAAATTTCAAGAAAAAAGTCGAGATAAAATGTTGAGAATAAAGTCATTAAATTATGAGAAAAAAGTTGTTAAATTACGAGAACAAATTCGTTAAATTACAAATTTGTTCTCATAATTTAACAACTTTTTTCTCGTAATTTAATGACTTTATTCTCATAATTTAATGAGTTTATTCTCAACATTTTATCTCGACTTTTTTCTCAAAATTGAACGGCATTTTTCTCATAATTTAACGAATTTTTTTCTTGTAATTTAATGAGTTTTTTCTCGTAATTTAATGACTTTATTCTCAACATTTTATCTCGACTTTTTTCTTGAAATTTAACAAGTTTTTCTCGTAATTTAATGAGTTTATTCTCAACATTTTATTTCGACCTTTTTCTGGAAATTTAACAAGTTTTTTCTCGAAATTTAACAACTTTAATCTCGAGGTTTTATTTTTTTTATTATTGCTTGGCCCTAATCCTCTTCCGTACTTCTGTTTATTATTTGTTCTATTATTTGCTATTGTTTGTTTGCTCCATTAGATTTTTTCTGTCATTCATTTACTGTTCCTATTAATTGTTAGTTTTATTGTTCTATCATAGAATTTTATCTGTTGTTTGTTCTATAATTCTGTCTGTCAATATTTATAACCCTAATTCTGTAGTTCTATTTTTTCCATCTGTTATATTGTTCTGTATATATATATATATATATATATATATATATATATATATATATATATATATATACTGTCTATGTTCTTTCATTCATTCTATAAATCTACAGTACTCTCCAAATTGGAAAAACCCACGGTTTTCCAATTGAAGTTTTGAAGAAAATCATAATTTCTTCTTGGCCTAAATGCATTACAGTAACTCACGCGTGACCTTTCCAACGTGATTACATAATGCGTGGTGTGTCGCAGAGCTAGTGCAAGATGAGCAATTGTGGTTAAAAATTATATAATTTTTATTACTTTTTTTTAGAAAATGATAGATCGTTTCGCTAGATAAGACCCTTATTCCTCGGCTGGGATTGTGTAGAGCCCTATGAAGCTGCACTGAAACTGACATTTGGACCTTCAGTCCGTTGGTAGCCGCTGAAGTCCACTATATGGAGAAAAACTTGGAATGTTTTCCTCAAAAACCTTAATTTCTTTTCAACTAGAGAAAGAAAGACATAAACGTCTTGGATGACATGGGGGGGTGAGTAAATTATCAGGAAATTTTAATTTCCAGGGGTGTGTCCAAACGTTTGGATGTCACTGTATCTATTGTTCATCTTCTGTATTTTCACTGTATCTATTTGATCATCGTTGTACCTACCTATCTATCTATTTCTCTCATTCTGTCATTTGAATAGCTTTCCCATGGTTGAGTACTTAGTGATACCATCGAAGTTGTGTGTATTGTTGTAAACCATGGATTTTTATTATATTTTTGTTTTCTTTTTATCATAAAATCCAAAAGAGTTTCAGATTATGTTTTTATGTGTGTGTTGTGTTGTGTATGCAGCACTTAGTAGTGTATGCATGATTTTCCCCCCTCTGTCTTCACAGGCTGTGCTGTTCATAACTCTTGTTTCAGCCTTCAAAGCCTTTGGCAGATTAACAGAGCCACAGAAGGGTGTGATTGAGCCGCTGTGGTAATTTATGTATCTTCCCTGGCTCTGCAATTCAGCTTCGCACCTGTTGAGCTCCCACAATCAGCTCTGTCTCCCAGCCAGGGCCGCCGCAGGTCAAACGGCAATGGCCGCTGATGCTCTTTGTACCTTATCTGAACAGCGGGATGAACGGCGTTCTTGAGTGAAACAATAAAACTTGAAGATCAGCGTGAGATAGATATTGGTTGGTCTTGGTTGCTAATGCAGACAAGCTGACACGCACCTTCATCGGCAAGCTACTTAGCAACATGGCCGCAGATGGCACGATTCGGAAGACGCCGCAAATGTTTTGCATTAAAGCCTCACAATGAGAGCGAGACAACAGAAATATGACAGAGGTGTAAGGATGGATGCTTTGAGTGTTAATAAAGATGTCATGTGAAAACATCAAGAGACACAAAGTCTCATTTTCAGCCAAGGTGCTGCCCTCCAGATGTGCGCGAGTCGAGGAGGAGATTGGGCCGTAACCGGCCTGTCTGCCACGCTACTTTCAGCTAACAGGCACAACCTTAGCGCACGTTTGAAGTGAGGGCCAAGAAGTGTCCAGGCCCTTAACGACCAGCAATTTATTACAACACCGTCCTGCTGAGAGCAAAAGGTCAGAGGTCACCTGGTGAACCCCATAAAACCCCACTCTCTTGTTCTTTTTTCTTTTCTCTTACCCCAACTAGTTTTCCCTTCAAGCCAGCCTGTCTTTCTTTTGCCTTTAGCACCTGTTTAGCACCTTGGATCCTTAATGGGGTTTGTCAGGTTGCTCTTAAGTGTGTCATGGTTGCGGTTCAGGGGGCAAATAAGGGTTGGATGTGTTGTTTGGTACGTTCCAGTCCATCTGAACTATCAAGGCATCTTATTGGATCAAATCCATATCCAATGCAAAAAAAAACAAAAAAAAAAACAATCCATCTTCAGTGCAAATCATTCCACCTTTCAACTTCCTAGGGTGCTTGTTGGAAGCTCCTGTGTGATATTTTTCTTTTGGAATATGACCAGTTTAGCATTTCCACTCTATGTGAATAGACTTGTTCTCTAAAGCATTAAAAGCATTAATCTGCAATGTTCAGTGATTACAATGTGGCAAGTTTTCAGAAATGTGAGATGGTAAAAAATGTTTTTTTTCAGAGGCTGAGATGATTTTCCTGAATCCTCTGACACAGCTGGCTCTGGCTTCAGCATGTGGTAATGTGAGAGATTCTGGTTAAAGGCCAGCGAATAATTTCAGCACAGCATGGACGGTAAAATTTGGCCCACACAGACTCCAAAATGAAGAACGCTGGGGGGGAGGTAGTGGGGTTCCCTTCCGACTAGCACTACTAATGTTACTGGCTTCACTTAGACTGGGGTAAAACTGCCCAAAATCCCCAGCTTTGTCGTGAAAATGTTCATGTGCTGTACAGGTTCATTCAGCATGGAAACGGGAGAGGGGAGGGCAAAGAAATCAAAGAACGTGTCCGCCAGCGAGATTTACTACATGGCTGAAAAACAATGTTTTCGCTTGTCTTATAACCAGAAGCTGAGGGAAATGAGAGAGAAAGAAACGATCCAGTAGAAGGAGAGAGAGAGAGTTCAAAGACTAGCTGTTCTTGTTATCTGGCTGAAGTACAGCAATAAAATTCCAACTTCATATTTCTCAAAATTTCCTGGTTGCGGCATCTCCGTAGATGGACCTGTAAGTTTAGAGAGTCCAACTGCATGTTTGACCTTGTTATGTTTCCATTTATCAAGTCCAGTTCCTTGTGAATTTTTGCTTACATAAATAAAGACAAATTGGGCTAATTGGCTGTCAGTGTTTTTATCGTTCATCAGCTTGTTCTGAAAGTGATTCCAACGATATTGTTTCTTTGTGCCGTTATTGTTATAGCTGTGGTGTGAGCTTTGCTATTCTTTAATATTGAGAACGATTTTTAGAACTATTTCTTTATAGTTAACATGTTTGGTGTGAATGGGCTGTAAAGGGTTAGTTCACCCAAAAGTGAAATTTCTGTCATTAATAACTCGCCCTCATGTCTTCGTTCAACTTTGGAACACCAATTAAGATGTTTCTGATGAAATCCGAGAGCTTTCTGACCTCCCTATAGATGGAAACGTCATAACCAATTTCAAGGCCCAGAAAGGTTGTAAAGACATTGTTAAATTAGTCCATGTGACTACAGTGGTTCAACCTTAATGTTATGAGGCGACGAGAATACTTTTTGTTCGCAAAAAAAAAAAAAAAACATTTTCTTCTATTCCCAGTCAATCTTCTTCGCTGTTCACATTGTAAACACAGTGCAGTGCTTCCGGGTTCTGCGTCAGAGTGGCAGCTCATTATTGGCCGAGGCTGTTCACGTGAGCAGCACGACACATGCGTGTGATGCTTATGCTGTAGTCGGCCAATAATGAGCTGGCGTTCTGACATAGAACCTGGAATGTAAACAGCGAAGGAGACTTTGTCTTTACTACCTTTCTGGGTCTTGAAATTGGTTATGATGTAGCTGTTTATAGGGAGGTCAGAAAGCTCTTGGATTTCATCCAAAATATCTTAAAGGTGCCATCGATATTTTTTTTACAAGATGTAATATAAGTCTAAGGTGTCCCCTGAATGTGTCTGTGAAGTTTCAGCTCAAAATACCCAATAGATTTTTTTTAATTCATTTTTTTAACTGCCTATTTTGAGGCATAATTAGAAATGCACCGATTCAGGATGCGGCCCCTTTAATTGCTCACGCTCTCCGCCCCCTCCCAATCTCTCGACTCTATCATTGCATTAACAAAGTTCACACAGCTAATATAACCCTCAAAATGGATCTTTACAAAGTGTTCGTCATGCAGCATGTCTAATCGCGTAAGTATGGTATTGATTAGTATGAAGTATGAATTGAAGTATGAATTGATTCTGAATGAGTTTGATAGTGCTCCGTGGCTAACGGCTAATGCTACACTGTTGGAGAGATTTATAAAGAATGAAGTTGTGTTTATGCATTATACAGACAGCAAGAGTTTAAAACTGAAAATAGCGACTGCTCTTGTCTCCGTGAATACAGTAATAAACAATGGTAACTTTAACCACATTTAACAGTACATTAGCAACATGCTAATGAAACATTTAGAAATACAATTCACAAATATCACTAAAAATATCATGATATCATGGATCATGTCAGTTATTATCGCTCCATCTGCCATTTTTCGCTGTTGTCCTTGCTTGCTTACCTAGTCTGATGATTCAGCTGTACACATCCAGACGTCCTGCCCTTGTCTGATGCTTGAACATGAGCTGGCATATGCAAATATTGGGGGCGTACACCCCAACTGTTACGTAACAGTCGGTTTTATGTTAAGATTCGCCTGTTCTTCTGAGGTCTTTTAAACAAATGAGATTTATATAAGAAGGAGGAAACGTTTGAGACTCACTGTATGTCATTTCTATGTACTGAACTCTTGTTATTCAACTATGCCAATATAAATTCAATTTTCAATTCGATGGCACCTTTAATTTGTGTTCCAAAGATGAACAAAGGTCTTACGGGATTGGAACGACACAAGGGTGAGTAATTACTAATTAATGACAGGAATTTCATTTTTGGGTGAACTAACCATTTAAGTCAAAATGAAGAGGTAAAGTATTGGTTAGTTAGCATGACCTTGTTAGCCCCGGCTGGTAGATATTGTAACTACACTATCTGGTTCTAAACAGCATTTTTCTCCAAAGAATACCATTATTATTAATACAAATTATTTTGACATTATTATTAGTTAGATCATAAAAGTGTGGATTGTATTGATGTTTTCCTAGAGGAAATTATTGCTGTGGCATTTATTACTCAGGTAAAAGCATTAATATAAAAATGGAGCAAGAATAAAAGTAATAACTGACAACAACGGACAATGAAATATAGAAGTATATGGCATTCAGATCAAAGGGAAAGTCATTATTAGAACTCAAACTATTCAAATGCCACATAGAGTCTGTCAGAGGTCTATATTTGTCCAGAGAAGTTGGCTCTTCTTCTCAGGAAATGCCAATGAAATTCACCTGTTGCCTGTTACAAACTGGCTTCATAACCATTCCAGACAATTAGACACACTGTGTGCATTGTTTGTTAGTGCTACATAGTACATACAGAATAATATACATAATTTGACATGTTAGTGTAAGATAGTGGTGACAATATTATGCTAAATGTGATCCTCCTATGCGTTGTGTGTGTTTTATTAGAATGGTCCTTATATATTTAATGTTAGACAACAAGTTGGGCAGTACTGACTGTTGACTAAAGCTGATATGGACTATAACGTACACCACAACCTGTCAACAGATACACAAACACGCAGCATTGCTGTCCACCTGCTGCATCCACGTCACAGAAGTGCTTGTAATATTTGCGAGCAGATAGATGTGTAATGAGAGTGGGGTGGATGTCAACCTCTAGTGTTTCTGAGTGATAATAACCATCATTTTCTTAGAAGGAGAGTGAATCTGACTGTGACCTCTGACTCTTAGAGAGTGATTACTCTCATACTATTCATCACAGGATATTGATGAATGAGCTTTTTTTTTTCAATTATGGGCATGATTTCAGAAAATTCATGACCTGAAAAATAAAATAGCAATTGCTTTTATATTTACAGCAACATAAGTTCAAAATATTTTATATTTTATTATTATATTTTAATATAATTAAAATTCAATTTTAAATTAAAATTTAATATAATTATTATATATATATATATATATATATATATATATATATATATAATATAAATATAAAAGATATTTTATTTTATTTATACTATTTATATGTATGTATATATATATATATATATATATATATATATGACAAAGTGCTCCAACTTCTATGCAATGAACATGACACTGATCGAATGCGTTTATTCTAGACATTTTATTTCGAATTTTTTCTTGAAATTTAACGACTTTATTCTCAAAATGTAATGTTTATTCTCAACATTTTATTTCAACTTTTTTTCTCGAAACACAACGGCTGCATCCGAAAACCTAGGTAGCTGTCTCGCTGCCTCGCTATCTTATAAGAGAATGACTTGTATGGCAGCGTTTGTACATGAAGGCACCTCACGAAATTGATTTCGGACAGACGAATTCTGAGCAATATAGTGCGAGCTTTGGTGAGAACTAAACAAATATTTAATTATTACAGTAGTAATTTCTCGATAGAAATGATATCAAAATTGAAATATGTTGATCAAAATCGTACATTTATACACAAACTGAGCAGCAAACGCAACTTTCGGATGCCATCTTTATTTTTCTAGCTCAACAGTCACAGAATGGAAAGCACAGGATTGTGGGATATCAAAGGCAGCTAAGGATACATCTATGCTTCCTTCAAAAATCGATCTGAGGAAGGTATCTCATGAGAGAGGAAATGAAGCTAACATTGGATTCGGACGTGCCTTGATGCCTTACTACCTTGAAATGTGTCCTCTGAAGGCAGTATTTTCCAGTTTCCGGACGCAGCCAACGACTTTATTCTCAAAATTTAATGAGTTTATTCTCAACATTTTATTTAAACTTTTTTTTCTCAAAATTTATCAAGTGTTTTCTCTAAATGCAACGACTTTATTCTCAAAATTTAATGATTTTGTTCTCAACATTGTATTTCAACTTTTTTTCTCAAAATGTAACAAGTTTAATCTCACATTATAATGACTTTAATCTTGAGATGGTTTTATTTTTTTATTATTGCTTGGCCCTAACCTTCTTCCGTAATATATACAATTAAATCTATTATACAGTTCTGTATAATAATGTAACTTTTTAAAGTTACTTTCATCTGTTGTACACTGGCCACTATTTAATGTTACAGAAAACATTAATTTGAGCCGAACAACAGCCCTTAACCCTAGTAAAGTTATTGTAACATACAGATTCTTGTGGCCTGCTGTTTCAAAATAGCGTTCACTTTTACTCTACAATCATGTTGGCAGTATTTTTAGAGTTGTTGTGGCTTTACAGAGAGTTTCTCTAGCAGGCAGTGGAGACAGAAGCAGGAACCTCCGTCACACCGCATCAGAACTCTAACCCAGACAACACTGTCAGCATCTTACTCGGTGTCTCCTCCGCTGGGTCGCCATGAATCATAGAAATTGATTATGCTGTCACATCCCAAATCCTGCTGCCCAGGGCTTGACCGCACTTGTGTGTGACTATCCACGGTCAAGCCTGCTTAGGCGCTCCGCAGCCAGTGACCGTGGCGAGGGGCCAGCCCTTGAGGACGAACCTCCAGGGTCAGCAGGCCCGAGAGCGTGGAGAATGGAAGAAGATCTTTCACGTCGACTGCAGGGAATGAAGACGTGCTGCTTCACATACCAGAGCCAAATGCTTCTCTTGTTTCCTCTCTCTCTCTCTCTCTATCTCCACTTGGCCTCTCCGTTCCTCGTCGCTCTGTGACATCCATCTTAATCAGGTGCTGACGACATCATCTTTGAGAATGGATTCCGAGACTCCATGGAGACCAGACCATAATTTTATTTTTTTTTTCTCTCTCAGCAGCATTCTTGCGGTCAGTTGATGACCACATATTTCAGTTATTCTGAAATATCTGCAAAAGATAGAAAAAGAACATGAGGTAATGTTTGTCTTATTTATGAGTGATAAAGAGATTTTGCTGGTTATAAGAGATGTTAAAACTCTACAATTAGCTGTCCTGTCTGCTAGCTTAGCACTCTTCCCCTGCTCCCTCGCTAATGACTTCTGCAGATTGTTGTTCTTTTTTATTGTAAATATAAATCTCCTGTAACAAGCTGAAAACACCCGTAAATCTCGTGCCGGTTTCACATCGCAGGAGATTTTAAGGGTCAGTGTTTCCATGGAGACATGTGCGTCAGCCCTTCTCTCAACTCAAGCGGGTCGCTTAAAGACAACGATGTTTGTGGCGCTGGAACAAACGCAACTTTGTTTTACCTTAAAGACGCCAGCGATAATCAATTGGACTTTATGTAAGATTCTAAATCGTGCAAAGCATCTGCTTTTGATACCAAGATTGAGTTTCCACAGTGTTTCAATGTTAACCCAATAAAGAGCCGAGAGAGCGTAAAGGGTCTTGTTAAAAGCACCTGGTCCTCTCTGTCTTCCGTGTCCAACGCTAGCGACAAACTGTGAAGGAACCAGATGCAACCGACTCGAGGGGAAACGAGATCTGTGGCCTACGTTGAAAAATGGTTTACAGAAATGGAAGAATAGCTCGAAGTCTAATTAGTCTCAAAAATGAGCACAGCACATCTGTCAAAGCATTCCTGGTCGAACGTGTTGGCAAACATCACGGCATGAGGAAAATTTGTTCATTTCAGAATTTTATCCAGGACTCCAGAGCTGACAAAATCTTATCTTTAGGTTTTTGTTTTTTTTTCTGTGCGTGTGAGAAATGATAAATTCATGTTATGCACGTCAAGAACTTCTGGGAGTTCTGCCGCTGTTGGCTGTGGCGGAAACATTTTTGTCATTTTTTTTCCTTTCGTAATTTCTCTTCTCTGAAATAAAACCGGTACTCTCAGTTGTAGCAATGGGTCCTATAGATGTCAGGTCGTCGAGAGCAGGCTCGTACTTTACTCTGGCCTGTGGTGGTCACTCTCCATAAGACCGTCATTAAAATGTCTTTGGTGATTAAAGGGACACTTCAGTCCAGGCTTTTTTGTCGTTAAGTCGTCTTACTTAGGTTACCTCAGCACAAAGAAAGCAAGATAATGTCCACAAAGAAAGCGCGCCATGTGTCTGTAATTTGACCTGTGAACTTTTCAGGTTATGATATCAAGTGTTGTCTGAAGAACAGTATGGTCCTTTTCTACAACTACATGAAAGCACATACTTGGTTTTGAATGTATTTTTTTAGTATTTAAAGGGACAATGGATTTTTTCCTTAAAGGAGTAGTCCACCCAAAAAGAAAATCATTTAATATATTTATAATTCATTTTATAATCTTACTTTTAATTTCCATCTTTTTTTATCTTCTTTTATCATGATATTATTATAAAGTGGGTCTCATCTTCAGTAGTTGCAAAGTACTTAATGCTCGAAACACGTTTCATTGTAAAGCACTTTAAGCTGCATTTCTTGCTATACAAATAAAGTTTATTTGCATTATCATATTTATTCACCCTCAAGACGTTTTTTTCCATCTTCTTTCTTCGAACGACATTGGACCCCTTTGTCTTTCTTTGTATGCACAAATAAAGACTTTTTTTGAGATGTCTTCTTTTGTATTTCAAGGAAGAAAGTCATACAATAAATGCTTGGAACTACCTGAGGGTGAGCAAATGATGACAGAGTTTTCATTTTTGGGTAAACGATCTCTTTAAGATTAAGCATGATGCCTAAAAAAAATGTTTTATTACAGGAAATGAACCTGCAATGAATTAGCTTGACCCCAACGCAAGTATATTTTAAATTATTCATAAAATCTCAGGCTTTCAAAATGTTATTCATATCTCAGCATGTGAGTGTTTTTTTTGGGGGGGGGGTTCTTTTCTCCCACAATTTTACAGCATTATAAATTTTGGCCCAGTCTCAAATTTACCAGCCATCAAAACTTTTCCTCAACCAAACTCGCAGACACAGTCCAATCTCCACTTTTCTTTTTTTCACGTGAGTGTAGAGAGTAATGTTGAGTAAGAAGAAAGAAAGAGTGGGTGAAGGGGGAAAATCTCAACACTTGTATAAATTTGTCAGTCAAAGTTTTTGGGGCGGATCCAGCTGACAATTTGGACCGGAGTGTGTTCTTGATAAAGGCAGCGGTGCCTGATGGGAACCATATGCCGGCTCTCTGAATCAATGAACCGTAAAGTTTAATGGAGAACCTCCAGGGTGACCCTGGCCATATCCAGGTGAAGTTCTCTGTATAATGATGTATAGGGAGGGTCCGGGAGTGTGTCTCCTTTTCTAAGTGATCCATCTCTCCCACTGCCATTAGCGATAGGAGCTTAAAGTGGCCCATTGGAAAGGAAAATAGATGCTGTCCGTTGTTTGATGTGTGGAAGTGTCACTTAAAAATGTTGGTCTGTTATCTATGAAGTCATTTTTTTAATGTCGATTCAGAGGTCATGCCATGTTCAAGTGCACCGATGTGCTGATGTGTATTTGACAGGAGGTGCTTTTGGACGTTTATCGCTGAAATGGATCTGGTGTTGTTCATGAAAAAGTCTTTTACTGTGTAAAAGAGGATTCGTCTACTGGCTCGGTTTGCCTTCTTGGAGAAGTGTGTCAAGGAAACGAGCCCTGAACATGTGGTCTTTGTGCCATCTTGGAATTTCCTCACAAGTAAGCGATGAATGCTGAAACGTTAACTTGTACGCTGCAGATGAAAGTTGCTTCGCAAACACTCTGAAGAGCAATCAGAACGATTGAGCAATGATTCTGCTCTCGGAGACAGCCAACTTTCGGCCTGTTTGTGATGCGATTGATCCGAAGCCAAAAGCGAAGAGCGTGATTGTGTAGCTCTGGATGTACCGGAGAACAACTGGCAGTGATTAGCATGTGTTTGAGAGGATCTCCTCGTAGGACGAGCAGCCGGTCACCGGCGAGAACATTGGACTCGCGGTGTCCAGATCTGAAGACGACCCTCTTTCAGCACCTGATCTGTTTCGCTGCATGGGCGCCTTGTTGGGAGTGCAGGATATATGGATGCTGTTTTCTAGCCCTCTGCAGGCTCGAGAAACACTAAACAGAATCAGGACCGGGGTTGAATTAGTTCTTTGATCTCCTCGTCTTTCTTCACTGAGAGGGATGCTGGTTTTTAGTTATTATAAAGGGAAATTTGACACTTCATGGAGTTGTCGTTGTCCGCCCACGTGATGCAAGTGAACAAATGGTCTTGTGGTTTGAAGGACTGTGGGATACAAACATTCCAACACATTTCGTTTTCAAGGGCAGTGTTTTCCCTACACTATTTTTGTCTAGATATACACTCATCCAGTGTCTGAATCGGTATCCGCACTGATTTTAACTTATTTAAATGGTTTGGTTATCAGTTAGATGTGACAGGTCCCAAATTTGATGTTGCATGTTGTTGAAAAAAGTACCATAGCACTTTTTTTTCTTCCTATAAATGGTTTACACTTAAATTATTTATTGAAGATTTTCTCTGGAATTACTGAAAATGTTGCCACTATATTGTCATGTAACTTTTCTATTTTATGTTTTTTTATTTTTTTGAGACTATACACTTTTTTTTTTATTTTGATTAGTATATTTTGATTAATATCAGACTATTCTTGTGCACTGAAACAGTCACTGAGATATGTCTGTGCCTTGCAGAAAAAATGGGACATTGGTAGTAGACACATCCTCTACTTTCTAAAGAGATACAGAAATTAAAAGGTTAGTTCACCCAAAAAATGATAAAATTATCCCTTTCTTCTTTCAGCCAAACACAATCGGAGTTTATATATATATATATATATATATATATATATATATATATATATATATATATCCTGGCTTTTCCAGGCTTTATAATGGGAGTGAATAGGGCTTGAGATTTTGAAGCCCAAAAAAGCGCATGCATCCATCACAAAAGTAATCCATACAGCCCAAGAGGGTTAATAAAAGTCTTCTGAAGTGAAGCGATGTGTTTTTGTAGGAAAAATATACATATTTATAACTTTATAAACTATAATCACTTGCTTCCGACAACGGCTCTATGCGAGTCTAGTTCCAACGGAAGAATGATCTCTGAACATGAACATTCTTGACAAACGCGGAAGCACAGAGGATAGAGCAAAACCAAACGCCGGTCATGAATTTGACATCTAAAATGAGAATTTTTAAAGAAAAATGTCAGAGGATTTCGATATGAGAAAAGAGGAGTTTGTTGCCCAGCCCTATTTGTTTGAACCGTGAGAGGCGACTACTCTCGCCTAAGCTAAAATCTTGCGTCATACAGTACGTCGGGTCAGAAGTCAACTCAACTTGAGTGCAGCCATTACCAGAAGCCAGTTATTATAGGTTATAAAGTTTTAAATGGATAGTTTACCCAAAAATGAAAATTTTATGTTTATCTGCTTACCCCCAGGGATGTAGGTGACTTTGTTTCTCGATTTTTAACTCCATTGCGGTCTGTCAGTCGTATAAAGCATGTCAATGGGAACTCCATCTATAAGAGTAAAAAAAAACATGCACAGACAAATCCAAATTAAACCCTGCGGCTCGTGACGACACATTGATGTCCTAACGAATGGTTTGTGCGAGAAACTTAACAGTATTTATATCATTTTTTACCTCCGATACACCACTATGTCCAGCTGCCTTGAGCATGCGGTGTGTGAGGTCTGAAAACACGCTCTGATGCCGGAAGTGATCTCTCTCGCATATGTCAATGAGTGCGAGACATCACCTCCGGCGTCAGAGGGCATTCAGACCTCACCGACCTGATGTTCAAGGCAGTTGAAAAAATTTAAAAAATGAAAAAAAAAAAATGATACACTGTTCTGTTTCTCGCACAAACTGATAGTTTCATGAATTAGGATATCAATGTGTCATCACGAGCCGCAGGGTTTAATTTGGATTTAATTTAATTTGGATGTATATTTTTCCATGGTTGTTTTTTTTAATCTTATAGATGGAATTCCCATTGACATGCATTATACAACTGACAGACCGCAGCGGTTGGAGTTAAAAATCATCATTTGCATTCTACTGAAGAAACAAAGTCACCTACATCTTGGATGCCCTGGGGGTAAGCAGATAAACATCAAATTTTCATTTTTGGTTGAACTATCCCTTTAAATATGGATATTTTTATCACAAAAACCCATCAATTCGCTTCAGAAGGCCGTTATTAATCCTCTGGAGCCGTATGGATTACTTTTATGACGGATGAATGACTTTTTTGGCCTTTAAAATCTCAGGTACCATTCACTCCCTTTATAAAGCTTGGAAGAGCCAGGATATATTTAATATAACTCTGATTGTGTTTGGCTGAAAGAAGAAAGACATTGTTTCCCTCGTGCATTCTTCATTCTGAGGTCCAGTGTGGCTACAATTCTGTCCCGCCTGAGACCCGCTAAATATCAGTCTTAACTGCTCTACAAATCCTGTTTCAGCATCTCAAGGCTGCTGACAGCCATGCCAAACATACATTTCTTTGGAGGAGGAGGAGGAGGGAAGGAAGGAAAAAGAGCTGTGGTTTTCAGGCTTTTGACCAAGAGCATCTGCTGCTGATCTGCTTTTATTTTCCTCATTAAACTTGCTGCTTGTGCACAGAAATGGCTGCCTCTGTGCATTAGCTATTCCTGCCCGAGAGGCAGTGCCCACAAATCAGTCCGTGAGAGGATTCCGAGCCAGAGCTGGTTATCACCTCCATTAAACTTTCAGCAGCCATTTAAGAGCTTTTGGAAAAACTGTATATCAAAAAAAAGACACATGCTGGTGATGATCGTCGTGCCCTCTAGCTTTGGTGTGACTGTTTTCCACACGCTCTGATTTTCCATGCAGACTAGCAAATTGTAGATAACTCACATAGCCATTGTGTATGAAGAGCATTCTGGGAAAAAGAAATACATACTCAATAACACTCTTCCTTCACGCACAGGGCCTTCCAAGCACCCAGCTGAGCCGAAGTCTTTAAGATTCTGCCCGAGTTTCACACATCTTAATACATCTGTCAGGTCTTGTCAGGCTGTCTATGACAAGGTGGATCTTTCAGGCAGTAAAGTGCAATAATGTTCTGTAATTTCCCACATCCTCCTCTAATCTTAGCTAATGAAATTGTCATCCGACACCGTGTTTGAAGAGGACTCGGGAAAGCGGCGCTTTGTAATTGACTGGATGCAGCAGTCATCCCCAGACTCACATCTATCATCTAATCTAGTTATTGCACTCACAGAAAAAAGACAATATTTCGCTGTTTCATTGCTTTTTTTTCTCTGAAAGCATTTCTGTAAATAAATTAGCCAAGCCAATATTGCAGCATTTATCTGTTCTGTGTGACGGATTTATGTGCATTACAGAATAATGTTTTTACTGCAGATAAGAACGATACGGAATTCTGCTGAAAGCTACAATGTTGTGCTTTCTGTGATACGTAAACAAAACTTTCTTAATATCATATACTGAGATAATAGTATTTTCCAAATCTTAAATAAATGATACTGAGCAGAAGCCTGTCTTGCATCAAGCCATAACATGAAGTCAGTGTTTCACTTTTCAACTCATATACGATAAAATAAAATGTTAATGGATGTGATTATGTTTAGCACTGTTGATTTTTTTCAAATTGCCAAAGCTAATAGTTATACAAGATTATTTAATTTTAATTATTTAGTTTTCTTTCCATAAAAACAAATTGAATGTGTTAATTTTACATAAAAGTATGCAATTAAATATTTGAATCAATTGGCCAACCTTGTAGAAATAAATTACCGACTCAAAATAGCCTTATGAAACCAACTTGAGGCTTGTTTTGAGTGACTGTGGGTTAAAAGGTCAGTCAATGTAAAGTTATTACTCAACCGTTTGGGGGGAGTGGTTGAGATCGCTCTTTATTGAGAAAGTATGTTCTCGGCGGACAGACTCCGAGAAAGACAGCGATTTATACTATAAAGAGAGAGAAAGCGCAGGCGTGCAGCTCTACACATGTGCGCTACGGCGCCTGCTCATAGCTGTTGTTAAGGCATTTTGAACTGATTTTTGGGGATATCGTAAAGCAAAAGATAAATCTGTACTCCTGTCAGGAGGTGGTCTGCTCTGACTGCCACCTCGTGGGATCGAGCAGGAATGCTATATATCCACAGCCGTTTGTAGCAAGAACGCCGTACGCCGCAAGCCCCATGACATCATTAGGGTGCCACAGGAAATCACTCTTCTGTACGCTCACCTGTTCCCCTGACATTTCGCCGCACTATTTAGAGTCAGAAAGATCTATGTGGAGTGAAGGAAATTGAGCATGCGTCTTTTCAATGTACAACATGCTTTTAAATTTGTTAGTATTCATGCGGCTCACTTATCTTTGTGCTTAGAGTCTGAACAGGCTCCAGAAAGATCTTGGCATGCGCATATAGCAGAACTGCCACGCTGTATTGCTCGCCTACAATGGATGTCTCTAACACATGGGTCTCATGCATATCTCTGAACGTCATGTTCGATTCAGATACGTATTTATTTTGGGTATAACGGTACATGTATTCATGCCGAACCATCATGGTTACAGGCGATCCACACTCCAATCCAGAAGGGGCGCCGCACGGTAATGCAACGCTGTTTGCTAACCGCCACAACAGGAAAAAGAGCAGAAGAAGAAGAAGAGACGATCTATGAACCAACCCAAAACAAGAATTCAGATGGCATGCAAGACCTTGCTAGTAGTTCCTATACGCTGAGTTTCGATTAATTTTTGTGACGCCTTCCACTAACTTCACGAAAAGGAAACCAGGACAGCAGAGAGCGGAATTCTGTTTTTCTTAACTTTACAAAAGCACAGTGTTTTGTTTTTATTGTGAGTGTACACATAAAAATAGACAGTTTTGAATGATGTCTGAATGATGCCTTTGCAGTTTTGAATGATGTCTTACTCTTATCTGTATGACCATAAATGACAGAGTATTTTAAGTTGTTTCGGCTACTACAATCCAGTGATAAAATATAGTCAGACAATAATTACAGTCAGTCACAGGCGATCCACACTCGGTGCAACGAGGTTTGCTAACCGCCACAGCAGGAAGAGAGCAGCAAGAGCAGAAGAAGAAGAGACGATCTATGTACCAACCCGAAACAAGAGCTTGCTAGTAGCTTATGCGCTAAGTTTCGATTAATTTGTATGACGAGTTCCACTAACTTCACGGAAAGGAAACTCTCATGTGCAAAGAAAACTAATTTTATTTTTCATTATTCTATTTATTTTGTACTTTTATAACACGAGAGATGCTTTTCAGTTTTGCAGCCGATTGTGACCTAAAATCTTTAGTTTTTTTATCAGCCCCACAAAAAATATGACCTATGCAAGAGTGCATTCTGTTGACTGCTTAGTGCTTAATACATTTGTTTTGTTGATTGTATGGTTTACTGCTGGCTGTGCAGCAAATTGCCACTTGGGGATAATAAAGTTGACCTTTCCTTACCTTTAATTTGCACTACTGTTTGTTTAAAATAAATGAAAAGAAACCTAGCATTGGGGATTTGTTGTGTTTCCTGTTGTACCGAACACGTATCAAACCGTGACCCCAAAACCGAAATACGTACCGAACCACGACTTCTGTGTACCTTTACACCCCTAGTATTAACCAATTAACTCTTTTAATGTTGGAACGGGTCAACGCAGCCGAAACCTCCTGCTGAAAATAATGCTGGTTGCCGTCCGGCCAATCAGCAATTGCATGTGCCGCAGAAGTGTGAAGCATGTGTTCCCACTGTAAATAGATCAATAAACTGTTTGCATTCCTCCGGGGGTGCAAATGTTGAGAAGGCCGGATTCTATTGTGCTTTGAGAGATTAGCCAAAGCGAGCCTCGCCATGAAATTTCATGGCGTGAGAACGGGCTCTTTGGAGCGTCGGGAGGTTGAAGGTGGTTCTGTGTGGCATGGGGTCCTGTTGTTTGGCCCTAGGCAATAAAAATGAGATTTCTACTGTACCTGCCAGCTGAGCTTCTTATGATATCTGAGGCGCACACAGAGCGTAACATTCCGGAGGAAGCACTATCAAAGGCTCAGGCCCTCTGTAATGACATCAGAGCCCTCTGATCTAAACAGGCGTGACGGCTCTCTGGACGCAAGTGCGGTTTCACAGAGTGTAAGTAAATCGTGCACAATTACAGTAACAACAGCTAGTCGGGCGGCCTGCGAGTGATCGCTCACAATGCCTGCTACTGCGGCCTTCCCCTTGAAATCTAACAGTTTGTACTCGCTCACACACAACCACACATGCTTTGTCTTGGTGATACTAGGAGCTGTAACTCTGACAGCAGAGATGGTTGTAAATGTTGTGTGGCATGTGGTATCAAATATTTATGGCTGGGTTCTGTAAATGGTTGATGTTATAGGAGATGGAAATATCTGAATAAAATGTTTCTTAGTTTAATAAATGCTCTGAAACATGATGCCACAGGACTGTTTATGATCTACATTAGATTTTGTTGTACTAAATTGTTTCCAGCTCTTATTATTAATCGTCTGTTTGCCTTTTAAGACATGCATGTATGGCAAAACATATTTGAATGAATGGTGATAATCTGTCATTTTAAAAGACATTGGCAAGCTTATGTAAAGTTGATATCAATTGATAGCATCTGTTGCATGCTTTCGATTAGAGTTTACAGAGTGCTTGACTCTTGCATTGCCAATACAAGATCTTGACCAAAAATGATGGACCTCTTGATGGAAATAAATGTTGTGATGTTATTTGGTGCATCAATTTTTGGTCAAGATCTTGTATTGACAATGCAAGAGTCAAGCACTCTGTAAAGTCTACTCCAGCACACCCCAAAGACTTTCAATGAATTTAAGGTCTGGACTCAGAAGTGCCAATTCATGTGTGGAGATGATTCTTCATGCTCCCTCCCAACCATTCTTTTACAATTTGAACCTGATGAATCTTGACATTGTCATCCTGGAATATGGCCATGATGTGTCTTCCTACATGGTTGTTTAAGAAATGAAAAGTATGGGGTGATTATGATTCAGGCTGCATAACAAGTCAGAAATCTGATTGTGGATCGGTAGCATTCAAATATTTCATCCAGTTCCTTTTGTTTGGAGACGAAGCTGCTTAGTCTAGTAAGTCTGTTTTCACCATTCAGGGGTGTGTTTTTGAAAAGCATCATTATGATCGCAAGTACCGTTGAATTGTGTTGGTAACGACAGAACTTGAGACCATAGATGGCTTCGGGAAATGCATCCCAGGTCCATTTGCAGACGTGTTTTCAGCATGAAACAGTAGGTGGTCATTATTATCTTAGTGACAGAGTAATCAACCGATCATAGTGCTATGGAGGCATTGCCTGTTCTCACATGACTTTTCTCACTTCGTTTTTCGCTGTTAACCCTTCGCAATTGTGCCATACATAACTCCATCTGAATCTTAATGTTGCTTTCGGACATAATTACATATCACCATTTGATCTCTTTTTCATAATATTTGTCTTTATTATTTGTTTTGCTTTCACATCCAATTGATTTTGGTAGGCGCTGTCTCACTTGCACCTGTAACCTGCAGAGATCATAAATTCATCAAAATCTAAATCTTTGTAGTCATCTTCCTCTACAAAGATGGATATCACTTCAGCAGCCTGAAGATCGCTTTGCAATCCTCTTCCAAGGTTTTCCGTATGAAACCGAACCCTGGGAGCATTTCGACCTGTGCTTCAGAGAGCAGAGAGACTGATGTGCTTTTGAAGATGATGACAGATACAGAGCCTTGATTTCACTTGATTAAATGAAGAAAGAAACTCTGTGACGCATCAGAGAAAGAGACCATCTTTCTCTACTGAACTCTCTCAGGCTTGAGGTCATTACGTTAATCACACACTTAGACCTTCTGAGTCACGGGTTAAAACATGTCACAGCAAATACCTTTCTCCAATTTTGGGTTTGTTTCCGAGAGAAGCAGCTTTCTTTGAAAAAAAAAAAAAAAAAAAAAAGATTTATTTTCTGTGATATCAAAAGAACACATTGTTTCTAATGAACACAATCTGTTGTCTTTCTGTTGGCTTTTTTCTTTTAAGAAAAAGGAAGAGACTTACTTTCCTGGCTTTTTGTATTCAGTATGACATTTCAAACTTTTTACAGACATATTTTTTATTACATATATTTTTAAGAAAAAAAATGCCATAAATTTGCTCTAATTTTGTTGGATCTTACAAGTGTAGAGATCTTACATGATGCTAAACCTGTACTTCGTATTACAGGAACAAGAGGCAGGAATATTAAAGGTGAGAGTTGTAAAGATGCCATTTCAGCTGCATGTGTTAGCCTTAAGCATGTGTATTTTCCATTTAGTGGACCTTTCTAAGTAAGATCAGACCAGACCAGGCCTGTTTTATAGTCTGTTCCTTGCATGCAAAACTCTTTATTAATTCTGAAGGAAAAACATCTTGAAATATGTCTTTTTGGAATATAAATTCTCATTAAATATTCCCAGATCAATGGAAATAGACGTCTCTGCTGGGGAAAGTTTCGGGGGAGAGGAACTGAAATGGAACACCACCTTTTTGCGGTATGTGTTTCTTGACAAATGGAGTTGTGTATTAGTCTGTTCTATCAAAGCTGATTGAAAACTGCATTTCTGCATTTTGTTCACATTAATTGTAGCCATATGTTAATGTTCTGCTTTCTTTGCTTCTAAGGAAGTATTGATCCATACAGGTCATGAAAAGGCCTCTCTTTCCACAGAAGAATTCTGTGTGATTGCCACTGCTAGATTGTGTTTAATCTGACCAAAAGCAGGGGCTGTTGTGGAACCATCTTTTCTTCTTCAGAGTCACTCTTTACCTCCACAAGGGTTCGGGACCCTGATTCTACAGGTGATGCTTTTAAGTTTGATGTTTCTCTAGACAAGAGATTCCCAAACTTTTTTTGCTCAGCAACAACAAAGCTGGAGAATCTCCCGCAGCCAAAATGACGATCGTCAGTAACGGTGTTCAACCTTACATTGTTCAAACTGGAGTCGGACACTGATGGAGAGACTCAGGAAGAAGTTACAACTTTTAGAATTCATCTGGACGTTTCTGAATGGTTAGTGGATAAATTTATGTAGTAAGTTGATTCAACTCATCAACTAGCATGTGCCGTCATGTTAATATTTGGGGCAGTCCTGGCCTAATGGATAGAGAGTTGGACTTGTAACCCAAAGGGCATAGGTTCGAGTCTCAGGTCTGGCAGGGATTGTCGGTGAGGGGAGTGAATATCCAGCGCTCTCCCCACCCTCAATACCACGACTGAGGTGAGACCCTTGAGCAAGGCACCGTACCCCTAATTGCTCCCTGGGCGCTGCAGCAATGGCTGCTCCAGGTGTGTGTTCACGGTGTGTGTGTTCACTGCTGTGTGTGTGCTCTTGGATGGGTTAAATGCAGAGCACAAATTCCGAGTATAAGTCACCATACTTGGCCACATGTCACTTCACTTATTTGTGCAAATCCAGTGTTGAATTGACCCTTCTTTGTGAAGCAGTCCAGCGTAAATGAAAGCATGGTATTTTATTTATTTTTTAATTTTTTTAAGATGGAAGAATGTGGTTTTACAGATGCTAGAAATGTGGTTTTCAGTTTCAATTGAAATATTGGTAACAACACTCTACTACAACAACTCTTCCTCTTCTCTAAAGCAGCCCAACATGGCCTCACCCCCTTTCTTGCCTGTTCCTGGGTGCAAGGTTTATGTACATTTTGGGGTTTGTGATGTCTCCAACCCGGGAAGGAATGAAATTTGAGACATTGTTTCAGATTAATGGGGAAAATAACAGAATGGATGGATTTTTACCACATTGTGGTGGTTGTGTACACACACTGCGGACACATAAATATGTTCAAAAACAATATAAAAGTGAATTTTGCATAATAGGTCCCCTGTAAATAAATCAGCAAATTCTTCAAAGTAGCCAGCTTTTGCTCACTCTGGACATTCTTTCAAACAAGTTAAGTCAAGTGTGCCAAACGCTCATCTGATGATCCAATAATGTAACATCAAGAAGTTTTGTAATGTCTTGAGAACCATGAATACAGTATGAACTACACTAAAGAGTGTAGATCATTCTAGAAGATCTTGCCTTCTTGCTGTCTAACTTAGAAGAAGCTGTGCTTTTGGCTGATAAGCTTACTGGCAGAGGTATTCCAATACAGAGCCGATGTACATCCTGTATGGGTCCAAGTGAGTGGGAGTAGAAATCCCTGCTGATGGATGGCTGGTATGGGGCCAGCGTTCCGGATGGGAATGGCTGCCCAGTGCTGGGATGCTCTCCCAAATCCCCCCTGTGAAATGGTCGCAGCTGCCACGTCAGTCACCTGAGCATTCCCGCTTTTTCATCGAACAAACTGCAATCAGGCCCTCAGCGGCTGACCTGACAAATTGATTTGGAATCCCTTCTGACGATCCATCCCTGCCTCGCATTCCCTCTGTGGTCAGCGTCGAGCTGAGTGGGGCGGAGTTAAAAAAAATAATGGCCTTCGCTATCGTTCCTGCTCATCGGGTAAAATGATCAAAGGATGAGTTGAAAAATGAATGATTGGACCTAGAGGGAGGACGAAAAAAAAAAAATTCCTGGAGGATCATTTTTTAAAATGCATCCTGTTTTGAAAGTTTAGTAGAAATGCTGGTGATATGAGAACTAATTATGGTTGGTGGGAAAAAAATAAGATAGTTAAGATGTTTTAAATTATTGTGTAATGTTGCACTAAATTAGGCCTGCCACAATCATAAAATCATAACATTTTGGATGTTTTTTTGGAGTATTTGTTATTTTTTCATAGGCTACATAAACTTTAAATAAGTTTATTTACTTTGAACTTGGAATTGTGCAATAAAATGTAACATTTCCTTTGTATAGGCTTTGTATAGAAATACTTAACAAAGGTAGAATGACATAATATTTTAAATAATAAAATATTTACATAAAATAAAATTTTTATTTTATTTTATATTATATATATTTTTTTCTTCCCTATTTGCTTCCATTATTTGGATGGCAATATGCGACAGGAATTGCATAATAATTAGATTGTGATTAAATAGTTGTGACAAACCTAGCCTGAATGTTGTCTGATTGTTTGTTTGTTCATTGAAAAAAACCTCCCAGAATAAGTTTCTCCCTTGTAATGCACACCTTAAAGCCCACCTTGAGAGAAAGAGAAAAAAGTAAAGATGGACAGAAGGAGAGAGCGTTAAAGAAACAGCTCGATAATTTAATTCAGTAAGAATACAGCGCTTCTCTGCACTCATTTGGGAGACATAGTGCTGTCAGTAAGATACACCATCTCTGACCAACTGCAGTTGATGAGCACATATCAAATTCAGCTTCTGTGACTTCCCTCTTACTATCTCTCTTGCTCTACCACCTTTCTCTTCCCTCTTGAGGAATTATTTCGATGTCTTCCCTGACTTGCTAAATGATGATGTCTAAATCTCCACACAGCTGCCATGCCAGATCAATGGCAGAACCTGGTAATGATTGAAAAAGAGAAACTCTGTCAGTCATGCAGATACACTACTGCTTTCCCACAAGACACCAGTTCAGGGAGTGAGTGAGATTGAGAAAGAGAAATTCGAAGAGTTAAATTCGTTTTAATACTCATCTTTCTTCATGCCAAACTAAATATCTAAGATACAAACTTCAGCTTTTACTTACACACGCGCACACACACCCACTTGCACTAAGGCTTAATTTAGTTTATTGGCTTGGTAGGTGGCTTGTTTCCAAGCATAACATGTTTCTCCTCAGGTTGGAGAGCTGGGAAATCGGAGATGCAGTTCCAATATAAAAAGTGAGAACTGGTCTGGCCTCCACACCCTGTCGTACCACAAAGCTCCTGTGTCCTTTACACATTACAGTGGAAAGAAGGTGGGGGCTCCCGGCCATGATATTTCATTTCTTCTGACCCTTAACTTGCCTTTTTGGTAGCTCTGTGCTTGAAAGTTGAGCCAGGAATAAAACAACAAGCTTCCGTTCATGTCTACGCCATTAACGACCTGTGGTCATATTAATGAATCTTTCTGAAAGAACGTTATATTGCTTTGGTCCTATAGGATCTATAAGTTTATGGGATTTCTCCCACCAATTTTATCATATGCCAGGTGAAAACTGAAAGTCTGATCATTTAGATTAGAATATAACAGCACAACTGCACTGACCCCACAGCATGATTTGTACAAGGGGAGCAGGATTGGTACCATATTGGTTATCCAATTGTGGCAAGCCGGGTGGGGCCGAGAGCCATGGGAATGGAGCCGAACCGTTCTCGAGTCTCACAGCTCCAAGAGGATAAAAGGAGGAGTGATGAGAGTACAGGACGAGAGAGGACCAGGCTTGGACTATTTATGTTGGTATTTAGTTTTAGTTTAAGCAGTAGCCGTACGTTACTTTAGTTTTGTTGTTTGTTTATTTTATAATTAAAGTATTTTGTTGAATCTTCGCTGGTTCTTATCTCCTCTTTCCCTGAACACAAACCTTTGTTACATTGGTGCCTAAACCTGTGAGGAAGGAGGAACACGCTATCAAAAAGCTCTCGCCGCTGTGGGAAATCCGCGTGCCTTCAAGCTGAGCAGACTCTTCTGCCATGGACACTCAAGACGGTGGAGTGATTTGCTGGGGGGATGGACAAAGTCGTTTCCGTCCGCCTGGGTTCCGGAGGGCCGGATGAGAGGGAGTGGAGGAGTTGCTACCATTTGCTGCTGGCTGGAGCCTGCTGCAGGGAATGGGGGACTCTCCCAGCTGCTTAAAGCCAGAGGAGCTATCGCCGTCCACCAGGCATCAGAGGAGTTAAAGGGCCATCCACCGAGTGCTATCCAACACCATCGCCAGGAAACACAGAAGAGTTCACCCAGCTGGTGGAGGACCGAATAGAAGTAGGAACCAAGCCAAGATGTTTTTTTCCCTCTCTCGTCTCCGTTTCTCCTCATCCTTCTGTCTGGGAGGGGCAATGGGGGTATATGGCAAGCAGGACGGGGTCGAAAGCCATGGGAACGAAGTGAGGCCGGTGTCGCAATTGCTAATGAGTGTCACCTGCGCGCCACATAGGCCTTGAGTCTCACGGAGGAGTTCCGTAAGGAAAAAAAAAGAGGAGTGACGACAGTGAAGGATGAGAGAGGACCAGAACTGGACTATTTATGTTGGTGTTTTGTTTATTTAAAGTGGCAGTCATTCGTTTTGTTGTTTATTTTAGAATTAAAGTATTTTGTTGAACGTTCATCGGTTCCTGCCTCCTTCTTCCCTGAACACAATCCTTTGTTACATTGGTGCCAAAACCCGGGAGGAAGGAGGAACACGCTATAAAAGTGCCCTCGCGCTGTGGGAAATCTGCGGTGCAAGAGAGCTGAGCAGACTCTTCACCATGGACACTCAAGGTGGTGGGCTCGAGTGATTTGCTGGGGGGATGGACAAACTCGCTGCAGTCTGCCTAGGTTCCATCTGATGGAAGTTGCCGATGGAAGGCGTTACCACCATTTGCCGTAGGCTGGAGCCTGCTGACATCTGCAGAATGAGGGACTCTCTCGCTGGCTGCCCTAAGCCGGAGGAGCCGTCGCCATCCACCAGACGTCAGAGGAGCCATCCACCGAGTGCTATCCAGCACCACTGCCAGGCATTGCAGAGGAGGTCACCCAGCTGGTGGAGGACCGAATGGCAGTGTGTTTTGGGAACCGGATGAAGATAAATTTTTCCCCTTCTCTTGACTCTGTCTCTTCTCATCCTTCCATCTATGATGGGGGAATGTGGAAAGCAGGGCGCGGCCGAGAATCATGGGAACGGAGTGAGGCTGGTGGCGTGATTTGCTAATGAGTGCCACACAGGTCTCGAGTCTAACGGAGGAGTTCCAGAAGGAAAAAAGGAGGAGTGATGATGACAGTGAAGGATGAGACAATACCAGGCCTGGACTTTATGTTGTTGTTTTGTTTTAGTTTATGCGGCAGTCGCCCATGAGGGCTGCTGCTTAACTTTTGTTATTTTGTTTATTTTATGTTTAAAGTTCCGTTGAATGTTTGCCGGTTCCTGCCTCCTTCTTCTCTGAGCCTTTAAACCTTGTTACACTGATATCATAATTTATTTATTGTATGTGTCTATATTTCATGTCTTTACTGATATTTAATTGTACATGCTCATTTCCACCATATTTTTTTTACATTTAGATTACCATCTAAATGTACTAAATTAAAGTTATTTGTATTTTGTTCATCGTTGAACTATTATTATTTCTCCTTTTTTTCTTTTCATTTGTATAATGTTGAGATTGTAATGCCCTCACTGCTTGCTTAGCTGCCTTTCCCACTATCCCTCACGTAACGTTTGCCTGTCCAGAATGAATTGAAAATGCCCGCTCATCTCTGTTCACTCAGCGCCAGTGGCCTCATACATACGGCAGCTTGTCATAAGCTGTTTGAATGTTAGAGTTATAAGCTCTTTGTCCTTGTGTCTTTTCTTGGCACCTTATTAACACTGTAGCATCTTTAAAAAGTACATTCAGTCACGACTACCATGTGTGGTACTGCTGGCCCGCAGCCATGCACTTTACCAAAACCTATGTATAACCCATCCAGGTCCAATTCAATCTCGGTGTTAAAAACCCGAGCTCTGCCATGGGTGGAGGCCACAGCAGATGGACATAGCAAGCTCCCTCAGCTTTCTGCTCCTCATCCACACTGACATCAGCTGCTCCTGTAAAGCAGGGTGAAGTCGTCTTCTGTATTTTTACATCTCCTCTGATGATATGGCTGCTTATGTTGCCCCTGCAGTTTATGAGGTGCGTCGTTAGATTGCTGGCATAGCGGATAATGTTTTAGATGTATGGTGTAAGTAAAGAGGTGTGTTCTTTAACCCATTAATACCTGGATTATTCACAGAAATGTCTTACTGTTTATGCAATTTGGCATCTTTAGTAGCTGGTTATATAGCCAAAAAAATTTGTAAACCCAGTCATGACGTGTGTTGCTTGTTGAATATTTTATTTCCAAGCATTGGCATTAATAGGGAGTCGCAGCTTCAACCCTTCTGGGAATACTTTCCACTAGATTTGCCCCAACTTTTGATGCACATTTAAAAAAAATAAATAAAAAAAAAATTTGATGCACATTCGAGTTATTTATTAGGTACATGTCTCTCCATAGTAGTTTGTCGTCTAAATTAATAAAAACTTTATCCATCTCAAGTGAGCATTTTAGAATTTTTTATTCGCATCTTGGTGTTTCCATCCAGTGATTTTATGCAATGTCCCAAAATTCACATAAAAATATGTGGATGTAAATCCAGTTATTGTATGTCACATCATAAATATTTTTTTCTTTCTTAGACTTAAAGGACTAGCCAAACCCATTAATCTGAAAAAGGGCTGTCTACATACTGGACAATAATACAAGCTGTAGTTGTACACTAGTGTTCAAGGGTATTGCCATTCTATATAATGTATATACATTGTATCTAATTTGCATATGCTGTAAATGTGTTCTTGCGGCAATAAAAGAAGTGTAATAATAGGAGTTATAACATGGCAACATCTTCATAAGAATATCTCATATTTCAAAGGAACATTGCTTTATAATTTTGAAATACATAACGTAATCCTGAGATGTTTGATTTCCAAACTTTGTGTCATAAATAGTCAGATTTAAATTATAATTGCAAAATATTATCATAGTTCCATAAAGAGTGTTACATTTAATCATTCATTCATTTTTAAAGACCAAGGCTGTCATGGTCAAACCTCCAAACATTTGGTATCTCTGAAAAGGCCCGAATGTAATCTTTACAGTACATCCAACTTAAAACTGACATGTTTTCAGAGAAATGTCCTAAAATATAATATCATCTACAGAGGAGAAAAGTCTATGCCTAGGTATTTCAAAAATTACTGTATTTGATAAAAATAAATTTTGCATAAGAGACTTTTTTTCAAAAACATTTAAAAACCCTTCCAACTTTTAAAACATAGAGTAGCCTGTGATATTTTTCTTAAAACATAGTTATACTTTGGATATTTTAGTTGCCCTTCAGCTTGAGTAAGTTTAAGGAATCTTCACTTTATTGTGTTCCTCATTTGTAAATTGCTTCAGACAAAAGCATCTACTAAATGAATAATAATGCAATTGTAATCATATAGAGCATTGCATGAATGTTAGTGGTGTTTATGTAAAGTTTCTGTGTTTAATTTTTGTTGCACTAGTGGAACCAAACAGAATTGCAAAAGTAATGTAGATTTCCCGAACTCTCCGAAATCTGCCATTGTTCTCTTCCCGGGCAAGAGTGACAGTTTAACAAGAATCGTGCTGATTAAACTGGATCTTTTAAATAGATTTATAGCCAACTGCCTCACCACATCCGGTTTATTGACACAGGCATCTGAAGGAAACTCTATCGTTCCCTGGAGTACTGAGGTTTGTTAATAAAAAAATACTTTAATTATATATGTATGTACTGTATGTTTCTAACCTTGTAGTTGCCTCTGTATATATATATAATCTGGGATAGGAGGGCACATTTTAACATAGAAAAAGGGATGCATCCCTCTTACTCTCAACCAAGACCAAACAACGGCAAGTGATCAAGCACACATTAATGCTGCCAGGACCAAATCCTAGCAACTAAATACACACATCCTAAACCAGATAAAACCCTAGCAACTAAACACATACACACGCACACTGCTGCGTTCAAGCCTCTCCTATTACTGTTTTAATAGGGAATTTGAGAGTGTGTGGAGGCCCAGGGGCGAAGGCTGTCTCTGCACATGATCGCCCGCAACTAATACATCCCACAACTGCACATGAGTGTGATGGAGCCGCTGCCCATATCACTGTGGAAACAGGTGCTCTCTGCAGCCCAGCAGATGTCCCATAATGCCGCTGTGGAAACGGCCTCAATATCCGTGCACAGAAACAATGCGTGATGCCCTGCCAAGGTGGTCTGACTTCTGTTTATAGTTGACGGTATGTGTGTATTTGAAACAATCAGACTCATATGTTTGTGGGTGGACTGTCCTGATTGGTTAAATACAACAAGATCTACAACCTGCTGTAAGTTTGTCACTCAGATTGTAAAAACACACACAGATTGTGAAATACACATGCCAAGCAGTCAAACAAGCATCACCTCGAAATCATAACCACACTTGGGGCCCTCTTTTGGCATTAAAAAATTACTGTCAGAATTTACTAAAGACACGCAGTGAAAAATTAGCGATGAAAAGGCGTGGACACGGTTATTTTTGCAGCTGACTTATTGCATATGCATTTGTAGTCGTTTCCCTTTCAGACGCAAAATTTATGGGAGGAAAGTATTTAAATGCAACATGCAAGGTGATTTACTAAGGTTTGCGCTAGTCAATTTACTGATATTTGTGCCATTATTTACTGACAAAAAAAGCATGTCTAAAACCAGATGCTAATTTGCGCTGCTCTTGGTAGATTGCATTGGTTATTATGGAAATTATGAAGCCCCACACATGACATGCAGGAAAAAAATAGTAGGCTAAATTGTGAACATGATTTACTAATTTGTTCCCTTGATTTATAAATCGCACGTCATCAGTAGATCATGCGCAGAACTTTCTAATACCATTGACGAATTTGCCCTTAAAGTCAAAGAGAGTTGTTCAAAATATATCTTACTTGCATAATATGACGTATTTAGAGTGAAAATAGATTTTCAGTGAGGGGGAAAAGTTTTTTATCCATCCATATATATATATATATATATATATATATAAACGGAACAACATGAGGGTGAGAAATAATGACAATATTTTCATTTTTGGGGTGAAGATTTTTCTTCCCACGCTTTTCTTTTTGACTCCCTCACAGCCTCTAAAAAGTTCACTGTGTTTCCTGTTTACAGAAATAGCCTCCGTCAGTTTTTTCTCCTCGCTGGTTGAAACATCCTAAACAGCCTACGTCCCGTGCCAGACAATGAACGCGACCTGTTCCTGGCTAAAAATCTGGCCCTGCTAATACCGCTGTGTGAAGTCTGCGCTCAACCATTTGCTCTGTCTGTAGAAATAGAAGCAAGCATTACCGGCCTGATGGAAGTAAGGTTATGGCTCCACGCCAGCCTCCGGAGAGCGTCAGAGCCAGATGGCATCAGACCAGGGCCCGACACACATGCACACACACCTTAATAACCAGCTGTACGAGCACCCTTTTGTTCACTGATGCTTAACAAACGCTGCACATGTTTCATGTAGTAACATGTGTCTTTGTACATGTGTGTCTTTGAAGTCTAATGTATTCTGTGGCCTATAAACAGTGGAGTGTGACAACCCTAAATAACATTACGTGATTACAGTAGCAAAATGACAGAAAATTAGGTTTTGAAATACACAAATTAATCTGCATTATATCCACCCTATTCCTACGCCCCATGATGCTTTGCGTGAATTATAGGTGCAACTTCCATTAAGCTGTAAACAGTCAGTGAAAGTCTCGCTCTATGAACGCAATAATATGTTAATATAAATAATAATAATAAATAAATAAATAAACCTGGGTACAATGAGCTCACCTTTCAACCATCGAACATAAAATGGACATTTAAAGGGTTAGTTCACCCAAAAATTTAAATTGTGTCATTTATTACTTACCCTCATGCCGTTCCACAACCCGTAAGACCTTCGTTAATCTTCGGAACACAAATTAAGATATTTTAGTTGAAATCCGATGGCCTGCGTGAGGCCTGCATAGGGATCAAAGACATTTCCTCTCTCAAGATACATTAATGTACTAAAAACATATTTAAATCAGTTCATGTGAGTACAGTGGTTCAATATTAATATTATAAAGCGACGAGAATATTTTTTGGTGCACCAAAAAAAAACAAAATAACGACTTATATAGTGAACGACTTATAGTGATTTCAAAACACTGCTTCAGGAAGCTTCGGAGCATTATGAATCAGTGTGTCGAATCTTCTGTTCGGAGCGCCAAAGTCACATGATTTCAGCAGTGAAGCAGTGTTTAATAAGTCACTAAATAAGTCGTTATTTTATTTTTTATTTTTTTTTGGCGCACCAAAAATATTCTCGTCGCTTTATAATATTAATTTTGAACCACTGAACTCGCATGAACTGATTTAAATATGTTTTTAGTACATTAATGTATCTTGAGAGAGGAAATGTCATTGATCCCTATGCAGGCCTCAAAGAGCCATCGGATTTCAACTACAATATATTAATTTGTGTTCCGAAGATTAACGAAGGTCTTACGAGTGTGGAACGGCATGAGGGTAAGTAATAAATGACACAATTTTCATTTTTGGGTGAACCCTTTAAAAGTGTAAAAGCATCAACAACGTACTTTCATGCATAACCCCAAAAGCGCGATTTCTTTCACAGCAATAACGGACGGGATAAAAAAATCACTGTAGTAATATATATCTGTATAATTAAAAATGTTCATTAATGTCAGCATTGCGTGATACTATCTCAAAGTGATTTCCGCCATTTTGACAGATAATAAATTGTATTTAACGTTACCTGTGAAAACAAACCTGGAAAGAGAAGTGAGGATTTGAGGAGAAAAACGAGACTGTTCGTGCATTCCAGTGAATTATTAATGGGATATATCGTAAATTAAATCAGGAGAACAGACCACAAATGTGCAGTATATGTTGTCCTTTTTCATATTACAGCGGAATGAAATGGGAAAAGAATGCAGCGACTGAAAAGAACCTATTCTTGTTAACATGTCCCGTTTAAATACCAAGCGTTACGTTAGGAAAATTGACTCATTCAGTCAAACCGACGGATTAGCTCTATTTTTGGGGCACCCTTATGATTTGAAATGATTCGTTTCAGTCTTTTTGAAAGGATTTCCCCAAACCGGAAGTGACACCCATAATTCAAAATGCAGTAGGCTCGTAAGGAAAAAGGTGGATATAAATTGTTCTCTAGACTTAATAATTATCCAAGCCTGAGGTGTCTAAAATCAAGTTTCAAACACATAGGCTACTTAGCGAGATTTTTATGTGTCACTAATATGTTGAGTGTTTGGCAGGTGGGGCAGTGTTTAGCGAAGAGTCACGTACGTTGAGCTTCTGTGAAGCGTTGGGTCACGTTTCCATGTCCACGGTAGATCCGCATGTCCAGGGAGCGTGAGGAACTCGTCGGTAAGGATTGCACTTAGTGTTTGATATCATAATCCTGTTATGATTTTGACTGATCCCCCAAATTTGTCCCAGATGGTGAAACAGTGACCGAAATCACGTGGTGTGCTCTGGGATTTCGAAGTGAATCTTAAACTTCTGGTTGATTTGGTGCATGTAATTCAGGTTCTAATGCAATGAATCATATGATACAGGATCTTACACTTACATGTAAATATAATATATACAACCATTTATATTTTGGGTCAGTAATGTTGTTTTTTCAGCAAGGACATATTAAGAAATTGACAGTAAAGATATTTATAATTTTTTTAAATGAATGCTGTTTTCAACACTGATAATAATATGTTTTGCTTAAGCAGCAAAACATATTAGAATGATTTCATGTGACTGAAGACTGGAGTAATGTAAAAATTCATCTTTGATCACAGGAATAAATTGCATTTTAAAATAGGCTATATTCAAATAGAAAACAGTTGTTTTAAATTGTAATAATATTTCATAATATTACTGTTTTTACTGTATTTTTTATCAAAAAAAAAAAAAAAAAACCAGCTGCCAGCAATATCTAGCAAAGCAGTGATTGTTTTAAGTAAATCTGAGGTAATTGTCACTTTTTAAGATCTAGACCATCATCATGGCAACTGAGACATCAATAATTATATTTTTCAGCTTGATGGTCATTTTATATATATACTGTATATATATATATATATATATATATATATATATATATATATATATATATATATATATATATATATATATATATATATAAATCGATATCCAATTAATTATGAACAAGCTGAACTGTAATCTGTAGTTACTCAAGCGGCTCATTCTTATGGTTCAGCAATATGTCTTCAACTAAAATCAATATTTCACACCACTGTTGCGTTTGGCTTTAATTATGAAATATGCATCGCTGAACCTGGAGTGAGGCACATTACAGTATATAAATGTTCACAGTGTGTTTATTTCTTCTTTCTTTTTATTGACACAAGAACTACTCATTAATTCTGTTTGAACAAAACAAGTGTTATTTCTCTATTTCTCAGGAGTATCTATCTATCTATCTATCTATCTATCTATCTGTCTGTCTGTCTGTCTATCTAATTATGTAAATAAATGTATGACTGTGATTTTTTTTTTTTTTTTTTTTTTTTTTACATATTTTCTTTTTATCTTGTTCTTATTTGTTTAAACTGCCAAAAGTGTAGACGTTTTTGCACAAAATTGGATTATGAATGCAAAATTTCTATTTCTAAGATAACTGGATGCCACTCACTGAATTAAACGTGAGCAATGACAGCAATGTGACAGCAACGTAGCATACTAATACTGTTTGAAAATGTTATTGCATAATTGATACTGTTAAATAATACAGCATTCTTTTAATATACAGCATTCAGTACCTGGATATATCCAATGTCTCAATCTCAGTAGGAATTACTGTAGAGCATGCAGAGGAAGGAAAGAGGAGTGTTGCGGTTCAGGACAGACAGGGGCAGCACTGCCACACTTCATTCATTAGTCATCTGCTCACAATCACACCAGCAAGAATTACTGCCGCTCAGCAGGGCTTTGGACAATATCACTCTCTTGGTCTTCTTGTCTCACAATCTGTCTCTTTCTCAGTTTCTCTTTTGAAGGAATTTGCCGAATGACCCAGAGGTGTTAGACTGAGCTTCCTGTCTGACAATCAGAGCCAAACAAGATGAGTTGACTGTACAGGAAATGAACACACAGCGTGACTAGGGTAATTGCCTAAGATTATCTTCACAGCAGTCCATGATTTTCCACCATCAGACTGGAGGTTTTTTTGTGTTCTGTTACAAAGTCAGTGGTTGTAATAAGAAATCAGTTTTAGCTTATACATTAATATTAGTAATCAGAATAGATAAGATTCACCTCATTTCTTGTGAGATTGGAAACCAGTCCACAATTGAAAAAGGTTTCCACACTCTAAAAAATAATGAGTTGGCTCAACAAAATAAAATTAACGCAAAAGTATGCATCATTTTTTTTTTTTTTTTTTTGAGTTTTGAGTTTTGAGTTTGAGTGAATTTATGTTCAACCAACAAGCTACATTGAGTTAGAGAAACTTAATAATTTGTAGCATAAACACAATATTTTAAGTTGAACTAGAAACCCACTGCCTTATTTCTGAAGTTATCAAGAAGATTTCAATAAGTTACTACAACCTAATTTTAAAAAAAAAAGCCAATTAACGCAGACATTTGAGTTTAAATTACAGACAAAATTAAGTTGATGTAATGATCAACATCATTATGTCAACAAAACTCAATAAAATAATGTTTGTAACTTAAAAGTTTTAATTAAAACAGTAAATTAGAATTTTTAACTTACAATTTGTGGTAACAGGTCCCCTGAATTACTTTTTAGAATGTGAAACCATGTGTTTTATTTTTTGTTTAGTATAGTATTTTATTATTATTTTTTAAATAAATAAATAATCAGTATTATTTTAGTGAAGATTGTACAATGTTCCTTTTTCAAATATACTGTAGCAATCTTTCTCATTTTAACTGATAAAAAAAAATGCTAAATTACAAACCCATAATTTTACCATATACAGTGAAAAATTACATTAGATTTAAGTGAAGTTAATAAATGTAATTTCGGGAGGAGTACGCCCATCTAATCTTCCAATTAATACCAAGGTATAAAACCAGCATCTTACCTCTTCCTGTTGTTAGTTCTTTCGGCATCCCTCCTCCTCCCCTTCTCTTCCTTTTTGTACTTTTTTTTTTTTTTTTTGCCTGTTAGGGGGGCAATCGGAGCTCAAGTAGAATATCCTTTCCGAGCCCCTCTATAGCAGACAGCAAGCCAAATCTGTTTACCACTTACGCTAAGATTATACGGGCACATGAACTTGTGAACAACACATATTTTTACACTAAAATGTAAATTAATTGTAAGTAAAAGTTTAAAATTATTTAAAAATTACAGTAAAAAACAGACACTACCAGATTTCCTTGCATGATATCACATTTGATTTATATTTTATTTAGATACACTGTATTTTCATGTCTATTGGTTCATTGAAAATCCAAATTTGATGAACTTTAAGTCTTTATATGGTCTTTTAATTAGCCACCTGTATTATTATAGTGATTTTTTAGTATTTTTATATTTTAAGATAAAGGCTGATTTAAGTAGTTCAGATTAGTACAATATTGTTCTGATATTTTTAATGATACCTGTATATGGTTATGAGCATCACAGTATTTTTTCTTTAGATTAGGTATTTACTGTCAGTTTTTTTGGGAAGCAGTGGGAGTATTATCTTTAGTCACTGAGGGCTATTTGTGTGTTGACAGGCTAAATCAAATGGCCTCTCTAATCAGATAGCACCTGGTTTGAAGCACTGGTCCAATAGCTTAAAGATTACATAAACACCCTCGAGCTGTTCCTTTTCTCACCATGTCACATACAAACACTCAGATATTCAAAGCAAAAGCTGCCATATATCTTAGTAACAACCTGTTTTATGGCTTCAGAGTGTCAACAAATAAACAGTGTCTTCACACCAGCCTCAAATCCATCTTTACTTTCGACTGAAAGGATTCTAGTGAACTACAAGAGCCCTGTTTGTAAAAATGTGCATCAAAGAAAACATTCCAAGCACTCGCTCACACTGTCACTGTAAAGCTCTGTAATTTCACCATATACACACCTAGTTTAGTGGTAAACTTTGGTGCACCCCTGCTGAGAGGGTCTTGGACTTTCCCACGCTGAAGCACTGCCTCGCATTTGGAGCATACCACATGTCTTGCTTTAGAGGATTTTCACCCGGGTAGCCATGTGCCTGCCTGCTAAAAAAGACATAGGTTGTTTTGTCAGTAAACTGTTTTAACAAGATCACAATGACATGACTGGCATTCTCTCATTAATTTGAGAGCTTTATGGAAATCCTCTGAAAACAATCGTAAACCGGAGTCTAGTCTTTTACAGACCTGTTGTTGAATCCCATTCACACGTCACAATGTTATACAAGTATCGCAGTGTTTTCATGTTCAGTCAGCTACTCTTGTGCTGGTTTTGGAAAAATGTATATGTGTGCCAGGATTGTGCGCCATTTCGAATTGAATTGGGAATGCATTTTAAATTCCAATTTGGTTTCTGAATTTAAATTGAGGTAGTAAATATATTTGATTGCAAGGAAGTAGAATTTGATTGAATTGTAATTCAAAGAAATTAATTAAATTTTTAAACTAGAAAACCTGACTTTGCAATGCCTTGTTTGAAAGTTTCAAAAAAGGTTTAAAAGGCCTTTGGCAAGACAACAGACAAAACTATTGTTTGTTTGCTTTTATGCACTGGTAAATTGTGAGATTTTGCAGGCTTCCAGACAGGAAGAAAACATCCAAAATACACATACAAGTGTTTATTTTATTACACTGTATCTATTTACTGTTCACAGTACTTCAGTACTAGTACATGGATGGATGGATGTGTGTCATGTCACTTTAACTTTTTTCACTTACGATAGATAGATAGACGTAGATACATAGATAGATACATAGGCAGACATACAGACTATATTGCCAAAAGTTTTAGGACACCTCCTTTTATGTGCACATGAACTTTAATGACATCCCATTCTTAATCTGTAGGGATTAATATGGAGTTAGCCCACCCTTTGCAGCTATTTCAGCTTCAACTCTTCTGGGAAGGCTTTCCACAAGGTTTAGGAGTTTGTTTTTGACCATTCTTCTAGAAGCACATTTATGAGGTCAGGCAGTGATGTTGGCGAGAAGGCCTGGCTCGCAGTCTCCGCTCTAATTCATCCCAAAGGTGTTCTATCAGGTTGAGGTCAGGACTCTGTGCAAACCAGTCAAGTTCTCCACACCAAACTCGCTCATCCATGTCTTTATGGACCTTGTTTTGTGCACTGGTGTGCAGTCATGTTGGAACAGGAAGAGGCCATCCCCAAACTGTTCCCACAAAGTTGAGAGTAGGAAATTGTCCAAAATGTCTTGGTATGCTGAAGCATGAAGAGTTCCTTTCTAAGGGGCCAAGCCCAACCCCTGAAAAACAACCCCACACCATAATCCCCCCTCCACCAAACTTTACACACACACTTAACTTGGCACAATGCAGTCAGGCAAGTACCGTTATCCTGGCAACCGCCAAACCCAGACTCGTCCATCGGATTGCCAGACAGAGAAGCGTGATTCGTCACTCCAGAGAGTCCAGAGTCCAGTGGCGGTGTGTTTTACACCACTGCATCCAACGCTTTGCATTGCACTTGCTGATGTAAGGCTTGGATGCAGCTGTTCATGCATCCAGTCCATGGAAACCCATTCCATGAAGCTCTACGCACTGTTCTTGAGCTAATCTGAAGGCCACACCAAGTTCGGATGTCTGTAGCTATTGAAAGTTGGCGACATCTTCGCACTGTGTGCCTAAGCCTGCGCTGACCCCGCTCTGTGATTTTACGTGGCTGAGTTGCTGTTGTTCCCAATTGCTTCCACTTTGTTATGATAACACTAACAGTTGACCGTGGAATATTTAGTAGTGAGGAAATTTCACAAATGGACTTATTGCACAGGTGGCAACCTATCACTGTACCACACTTAAATTCACTGAGCTCCTGAGAGCGACCCATTCTTTCACAAATGTTTGCAGAAGCAGTCTGCATGCCTAAGTGCTTGATTTTGTACACCTTTGGCCATGGAAGTGATTCGAACACCTGAATTCAATGATTTCGAGGGGTGTCCCAATATTTTTTTGCAATATAGTGTAGATAGATGGATGGATAGATGGACAGACATATAGTTAACCTCCTAAGACCCGAGACTTGGTTAGGCTTGCATTTTAGATTTCTTCTAGCTATTTGGGGTTAGGAGGGACCAATAAATATAATAACCAGATATTATCTTTGAACATGAAGGTCTTTTTGAAAAAAATGATGTCCACATATGTGGACTCTCGGTCTGTATACACAAAAAAAACATCAAGACACCACTGTGTAACAAAGTGCAAATCTCGTTTATTTACAGCCTGAGCATTGTGCCTGAACATTTTTCATTGTTACCGTTGCATTTATAATTCAAAGACAAGCAAAAACAAAGTTTTTCATGCCAACTGGATTGAGCTTCATTGGCAGATATTGTCGACAAGGACAGGCTCCTGTAAATGGTACCAAATGGCAAATGGTATCATTTGCTCATCAATGGAAACGCTCTTGGGTCTTGCCTGAAACCTGCAGCCTTTCAGAATGTGGTCAAGAAATGGCCTCACTTTTCAGAATTTGTCACATTCACCCAGGTCTTCTGGAATGTAATCATCAATGGCCACCTTTATTGATTGCCTCGGTTTGTTAAATCTATTGTGTGTGAATCTTTCTGTGATGGCTGGGAATCTTAACGCGGTGGACCAGTACATCCTGATTTGTGGGTATGGGACACAGGACATCAAAATTGAGGCACCAAAGAAATTATACATCTCGTCAACTGATGTGCTGAGTGGGTACCCACTCCTAGCTAGTGCTGTAGCACTGGAGCAGTATGCAATGGATTTATTAAATCTTTATCAATATACTGGTTTACACAGTCCAGTGTGGTCCAGCCCTCTCTGTCCTGCTCAGCTTGCTCCTCAGGCTCAAACTGGGTTAGGTTTGGGGTCTATTGAGCAGCCCTCTGGCGCACTCCTCGTTCTTGCTTGGGTTGTCCTTGAAAGCTTGGTCCATCCTTGAAAGCTTGGTCCTAGTGTTGGCTCTTCAGGGTCATCGTTTGAGCCATCAGACTCAACCTGCTGAGTCCGACATCTGGGACTGCTGCTATGGCAATGCTTCGGTCTGGACAATAACTTATAAGTTTCACCATGGAGACGTTTATGTCCCCGGCTGGCCTCACTGGACTGTGGAGTGGGGTCTTCATCCCCACTATGCTCCTCCTCACTGCTGCTTGGCTCCTGTTGAGGAGGATAGTAATCAACATCCTCTACGGGGTCATCAATGTCAGACCTCTGAGTCTCAAAGTCGTCTACCTCTGAATTGTCCCCACCAATTTACTCCAGAACTAATTCAAGTGCCTTTGACAGATGAAGACGTTCTGGAAATGATATCATGAGAAAAATAAAATAAAAATCAATGTAAAGTTATTTATCACACATGCAATGTAAATTTATACTGTTGTAAACTACCGTAAATTTATGCTTTCTAACAAATTCTTCCCAAACTACATTTTCACAATTACATTTTTTGCTAATATTTTTACATTTTCAACTAAGCTAAGTCCCATTGTCCACATATGATTTTTACTGTTACAATAATTTTTCAAATTTGCATGCCAGATTATTCATACAACACTATTATGCATAATTTAACAAGAATCAACAATTAAATTGTATTAGTTTTTTTTACCTTGTAGACGTTTTGGTCTGGTGTGGCTTCCTGACTTTTCAGATGTTTTCTCCGCCATCTTGAAATTTCTATGAAAATTGATTTTCTCTTCTGACACCACTAGATGGCAGTGCAAGTGTCCACGTTTGTGTACAACAGGTTCCAGTTACACAGAATTAAGTATTATGGTGCATACAACCAAAAATGTGATGTCCACGTATGTGGACGCCAGGTCGTAGGAGGATAAACAGACAGTTGTCATGTCACTCACTTTTTTCACTTTGATTGATAGATAGATAGATAGATAGATAGATAGATAGATAGATAGATAGATAGATAGATAGATAGATAGATAGATAGATAGATAGATAGATAGATAGATAGATAGATAGATAGATAGATAGATAGATAGATACATAGAGTCACTTTCACATTTTACGCGATGGTTTATGTATGCTTGTATCTGTGTGTTTATATTTATGTGTATGTGCATATATAAGTAATGTATATAATATGTTTTGGAAAAGTCAGTGAAGATATTGACAAAGCTACTGGCTTCTTTAGGGAGCTCTAATTCTGTAACGCTGTGAGTCAAACAATACACGTCCGCTCGCCGGGATAGATTTCACATTTCACGGAACACACACTAAACCTATTTTTAGTGTCTCGAGTTAATGCTAGCCCATATTGGAGTCCAGAAGTACTAAAGTAGTAGCTAACACTAATTCTGCCTTATACCAGTCGAACAAGCAGCTGTGGACTCATGACGCATGAACCGCATGAACTGTCATTAGATTCAGGATCTCCATCCATCAAGACATTGACATTGCTTTGGCCCATTCATCTTCAGAGTCTTTTTGATGTGTTTGTATAAGGTATCTGAGTTGTCCCACTTAGCTGAGACAGCCATGGCCAACCTTTTATAGTTACCCAACCTCCCCTTCCCAGCATTCACCCTCTGCCACAGTTAGACGGCTCCGGAGTGACTTTCAGATAAACTCTAGGTGAAATGGGTGAAATTATGAATCAGTTTACTGAAAATTTAAAGGTGACTAATAAAATGGCAGGTAGATTTTTCATAGACCCCTGAGAAGAGTTTGTAGAGGGAGGCTTAGGCTCAGTGCAGGACCTCTTAGGTAAAGGACACACTCAGCTGCTAGATTAACTCATCAACGCCACATTGCTCGGTGTCAACAGAAATGTTTCACACACAAGACCGGCAGGGAATGAACAGCATTTGGAGGTCAGCAGTGGCCTCCCCCTTTCAAATGTTAGTGTCTGCCTTTCAGAAAAGCTGGGGTGTCACCCTGCCGCCACCACCTCCAGGAACTGCAACACAGCTGAACACTAGCGGTTTAGGTTTGCAAGCTACTAATGATTACAGAGAGATTCATTACTGATAATTGATCAGTTGAAATGTCCTGTCAATAATTTCATTTACATTTTCTCAGCTAGAACATGCTTCACGTGTGTTTTATGGTTTGGTGCCGTCGACAGATGTGTTACACGGTGTGTGTAAGATGTGGATCAAATATCAGAATTACACTGTTTCACCATTGCAGAGTGCACAGGCAAGATTAAACTAGATTTTTACATTTTCTGTTGAGGATGGTTGCCAGGGTGTTGCCATATCTGGCATTTTTAAGATGATATGAGGTTTCCACAAAAATATTATGCAGCAAAAACATAATATTTTAACATTGATAATAATCAGAAATGTTTCTTGAGCAGCAAATCAGCATATTAGAATGATTTCTGAAGGATCATGTGACACTGAAAACTGGAGTAATGATGCTGAAAATTCAGCTTTGATCACAGGAATAAATTACATTATATTCAAGTAGAAAACAATGGAAGCTTGTTTCCGCCATAAAATAAATTGTTTGATATAAAGTCAGAACTGCGAGACAAAGTCAGAATTGTGAGTCATAATGTCAGAATTGCGCGATATAAAGTCAGAATTGCGAGTCATAAAGTCAGAATTGCGTGATATAGTCATATCAAGTTAGAATTGCGAGTTATAAAGTCAGAATTGCGAGTCATAAAGTCAGAATTGTGCGATATAAACTAAAGTCAGAATTGCATGATATAAAGTCAGAATTGTGTGATAGTCATATAAAGTCAGGATTGCGAGTCATAAAGTCAGAATTGTGCGATATAAAGTCAGAATTGCATGATATAAAGTCAGAATTGCGCGATATAAAGTCAGAATTGCATGATATAGTGATATAAAGTCAGAATTGCGAGTTATAAAGCCAGAATTGCGCGATATAAAGTCAGAATTGCATGATATAAAGTCAGAATTGCCTGATATAAAGTCAGAATTGTATGATATAGTCACATCAAGTCAGAATTGCGAGTTATAAAGTCTGAATTGTGTGATATAGTCATATTAATTCAGAATTGCGCGATATAAAGTCAGAGTTGTGTGATTATAGTCATATCAAGTCAGAATTGCGCGATATAAAGTCAGAATTGCGCGATATAAAGTCAGAATTGCATGATATAAAGTCAGAATTGCATGATATAAAGTCAGAATTGCATGATATAAAGTCAGAATTGCATGATATAAAGTCAGAATTGCATGATATAAAGTCAGAATTGCGCGATATAAAGTCAGAATTGCATGATATAGTGATATCAAGTCAGAATTGCGCGATATAAAGTCAGAATTGCATGATATAAAGTCAGAATTGCCTGATATAAAGTCAGAATTGTGTGATATAGTCATATTAAGTCAGAATTGCGCGATATAAAGTCAGAATTGTGTGATTATAGTCATATCAAGTCAGAATTGCGCGATATAAAGTCAGAATTGCGCGATATAAAGTCAGAATTGCTTGATATAAAGTCCGAATTGTGTGATATAGTCATATCAAGTCAGAATTGCGAGTTATAAAGTCAGAATTGTGTGATATAGTCATATTAAGTCAGAATTGCGCGATATAAAGTCAGAATTGTGTGATTATAGTCATATCAAGTCAGAATTGCGCGATATAAAGTCAGAATTGCGCGATATAAAGTCAGAATTGCATGATATAAAGTCAGAATTGCTTGATATAAAGTCCGAATTGTGTGATATAGTCATATCAAGTCAGAATTGCGAGTTTTAAAGTCAGAATTGCGAGTCATAAAGTCAGAATTGCACGATATAAAGTCAGAATTGCTTTTTTCAAAAACATTTTGAAACATTGCAGAAGACCCAAGAAACTGATGTTGGACATGCAAGACTCGCGGTATGTGTTTGCTCTGCCACACTGTGCAAATCTCACTTGTGATCCTAAAACAAGTGCCCAAATCTCTGCACAGTGGGACTATAGTTTGGAGGACCAAATTACACCTGGATTCATGGGAAAAGTCATTCTCAAGATGCATCATGGACAGGTTCTGTGGCATAAACACGTACATGCATTTCTCATGTCAGTTGCTGCAGATGTCCGGCTCTTGACCTGTCCTGACAGTGTTCTTAGTGTAGCGTTT
This sequence comes from Chanodichthys erythropterus, assembly GCF_024489055.1. Taxonomy (NCBI): domain Eukaryota; kingdom Metazoa; phylum Chordata; class Actinopteri; order Cypriniformes; family Xenocyprididae; genus Chanodichthys; species Chanodichthys erythropterus. The sequence continues at coordinate 32,740,536 of NC_090221.1, forward strand.
TGTTGGGCTCCCAGGAGGTAAAGGGGTTGTGGGAGGGTGCAAGGGGCCAAATAACCACACTGGCCCTGTCAGCTCTTGCACTGCAGCTCCCTAGGGCTGGCGCCAGAAGCGCTTCAGCAGCCGGTGGGCAAAAATAGATGTGACACCTCCACCCCGCAGTTGCTCAGGCTGGGCGGAGGAGCACGAAGTGCAACGGCATCGAGTTTCCGCGGCTGTCATCATAGCTCGGTCATTACTTCTGGCTAATTATCTTGGCCCATGTGTAAACAAACATGCTGCCAGTGCACAGCACACAGTGTATTTGCGACTCCGCTCTATGTTGCATTATCTGTGGGCAAGATTAGGCACTGCTAGGCTTGACTGTAGCATGCCTGAACCAGCTATTCCAAGCAACGTCTGTGGGTTAGCTCAGATCCATGCAGAATGTGATCTATTTAATATAACCTGATTTTGATATTATACTTGGTGAATGGATTAAAGGGGACATATTATGCAAAATTCACTTTTACATGATGTTTGAACATAAATGTGTTTCGGTAGTGTGTGTACACAACCACCCTATAATGGTAAAAATCCACCCAATTTTCTAATTGTGTCCCTTTATATTATATTATTTTTACTTTTATTTATTTTTTCTTTTGTTTTGTTTTTGTTGTTTTGTTTAGTTTTTATAGTTATGATTATTTTACCATTATTATTATTATTATTATTAGTTCAACTTAAAGTATCTAAAATCTGCCAAACCATCTGTTTTGCTTACACTTGGTGATGGACCCCGGCCATAAGCTGCATAGCTTCTTAGGGTGTCCATTTTCCACAGTATCAAAAATAATATCTGCATTTATGCGCATGTTCATGTTGAATACTTACGTAGGCAGGTTTCTGTACGTGCGTGCACATATATGCATATGCGTGGTAGGTGCTTGCTATATGTGTGGGTATGTATGGGCATGCATGCATTCATGTATGTGTAGGTATGTGTATGTATGTATGTATGTATGTGTACGCCTATATGCATGTATATGAGTATGTATGTATGTAAGTAAGTATATATATATATATATATATATATAATATAAAATATATAATTGTGCTATATGTGCATGTGTGTATATGTGTATGTGTAAACATGTACAGATGCAGTGGAAATAAATAAATAAAATTAAAAAAATTCTTATTTTAATCCCCATAAATCATAAGCAGTGTCTCAGAATAAGCCTTTCTAAACAGCTTGTTTTTCCTTCCACTCAAAAATGGGTATTTACAGCATGGTGTAATAAATGAGCTGTGGGATATTTTGAGCTGAAACTTCACAGACACTTCAGGACAACTGAGACTTATATTACATCTTGTAAAAAGGGGCATAATAGGTCCCCTTTAAAGTAAAAATAGACATTTGTTTGTGAATAAAATCAAGGCTGTGAAAGGCACACAAATGCTTGTATGGACCCCTTTATAGGGATATCCATTTTATTCAATATCCCTAAATTTTGAACAGAATCTAGGCACAACAACAACTGAAAATAGCAACAATTGTATTATCTTTCTGTTAATTTGGACTTTTATATATGTATTTTTTTAGAATTTTATATAGCACATTTTGTCAAAGAACAGTTAAAATCCGCCAAATCATTGCACACTTTGTACAACACCAGATATTCATGCTCTTTTCGATTTCTCTCTCTTATCTTTCAGTCATAAGATAGGAATACCTGCTCAAGAAGGCCCAACTGCAAAGTCCCACCATAGAGACGGCTTCCAATCACCCATGTGAGTTTGTTTTGTCAGGATTGAAAGAAAGTCTACAATGAGTGCTTGACATGTTGCCAAACTAGCCTACTGTAAGTTGTCACATAGATGCTTCAATGGTTATTAGATGACAATGAATCATAAATCAGACGGCTCTTTGGCACATCTCCACTGCCAATTATGAGTGTTTGTCAGGGAATCGGCTGTCAGGATTTGCTGAACTGCTCTGAAGTTCTAATGCAGACTGTATCCACTTAGAATGAACATCACTGGTGCTCGGTTATTCATGGATGCAACAGAAATCACATTATAACACCCCCCTGACGTGGCTAAATAGCTTGTTTGTGTGCTGTACCTTGTTGAGAGGGTCATGAGTCAGCTGTAAACTCTAGAAGGCTGTGTGATGAGCAGGTGCCACTAGTTATTCCCAGCTAATAGAATGATGCTGAGAAGCTAAGCACGGATTCAGCCATGGAATTATATGATCGCTTTGATGATGGCTGGAGAAACCCTATACGTAATTAGCTTTTGAGAACATGTGCGTATATACCAATCAATCCCTCTTTAGTGTAGTGCTATACTCTATTAGCTAACTGAATTAGCATGCTGTTTTGGTTTTAAATTTGAGAAGAGCTAGGGTGGAGATGTGCTTATAGCATTACGACTGAGCGCTGGGATTAGTGCATGGTATAATTATGAAGTGCAGAACACGAACCTGATACGACCTTTATCTGCAATGCAAACATTAGCCCGAATGCCTCTTTCCCACCACTGCTGGACTCTGACATGATAGCCTTCATATAGATCAACTTTATGTTTAGATAATATGCTTTATGTAAATTATAATAAGCTTTATGTCAAGTAAATGGGTAGTTTTTGAGGTGTCAGTGGTGTCAGGTGACAATGCCAAGATACTTTACTATATTTTTCAGTAGTGTCTTTTCAATGGCCAAAGCCCAAAAATGCATTTTAGCACTTCAGGTTCCATCGTCCTGAAGTCAATGGGTTTTTTTAATGAGTTTTTGGTTAAAGACCCCCTGTGGTGAAAATCAAGTTTTTAATGTTGTTTATATGTCAATGTGGAGTTTTTAATATGCTTTAAGCCAAACCATGTGCAAATTCATTAGTCACCACCATTGCTGCGTATTTTCTCTTTAAAACTAAAGTGATCTAAAGAAAAAAACATGGTTTGAAATCGCCCTTGTTCTCTACGTCACAAATACGTTGTAACCAATCACGTCAACATACGGGGTGGGATCATTAAAGGGATAGTTAACCCCATCCCCCATCCCATTTATGGACTTATTGATTTACATGAACCGTCCATATTTGAATGTTTGTAACCAAGCAGACCCCCCCCCCATTTATTACCATAGTAACCACCCCCCCCCCCACCCCACCCCCACCCCCACCCCCCCTACTATGGTAGTCAATGGGGGGCAAGATCTGTTACAAACATTCAAATATAGAAAATCCTGTTTTCTTCTTTTCTGCATTTTATCTCTGCTTCAGCTTGGCATTGTGTACTATGGATATTTTTGGCACTTACTATAAATTGCTTGTGATATTTCTCATTTGTAAGTCGTTTTGGATTAAAGCACCTGCTAAATGAATATATGTAAATTATGATTTTCTTGTAGTGAAATACTTAAAGTCTTTCTACTCAGCTATAGGAATTTAATGTTTTGTTTAATTAATTTATCCTTCTTGTTTCTTGTTGTTTACCAGATAAATATTCATATGACTGCAATAAGAAATTGCATCTACTGTCATCTAAAATGGTGTTGCCTCATTAAGTAGCTTCAATGTATTTCACTCCTTTTTGAGTATCTTGTGGTGTTTCTAAATACTTTTTAAGGTAAGAAAAGTTAAGTACTTTACATTTTAAGCATGTCTAGTCATAGACACATTCAAAACTAGCAGTATTGTTAAGAGCTGGTGTATTTATTAAGAGAAATTAGCATGCATTTGAGCAAGTGTAGAGAAGTGAGGTGTTCATTTATATTCAGAGATAGTGAAGAAGGGTAAGAAAAGAGGGTCATTTTATCTTTCAGCAGCAGTGTGAATCCATAAAGGCACATCATTATTAACATAACTGCTGTGACACGGCTTTGACCCTTGACCTCTGCTGGCTCCCTGGTTCACAGTGGAGACATCTTCTCTCTGTCACGTCTCACGGCTCCTGTGACAGAAACTCCAGCCTTAATCTCAGTGAAGGAATCACATTATCAACAATGCAAAATATTAACCCTTTTTTTAAAGGGTTAGTTCACCCAAAAATTAAAATCCTGTCATAATTTACTCACCCTCATGTTACTCCAAACCTGTATGAGTTTCTTTCTTCTGCTGAACACAAAAGAAGATATTTTAAAGAATGTGGGTATTCAAATAGTTGATGGTAGCCAGTGACTACCATAGAAGGAAAAAACATACTATGAAAGTCAATGGTTGGTTACAAAAATTCTTTAAAATATCTTCTTTTGCGTTCAAAAGAACAAAAAACTCATACAGGTTTGGAACAACATGAGGGTGAGTAAATGATGACAGAATATTCATTTTTGGATGAACTATCGCTTTAAGAACAAGTGACATGAATTACATTTGATGAGTTACAGCTTTATTTTGTCTGTTGAGGAAGTTTTTGTCTGTTGTGCCAACATTGAGACAACATTGAAATTGCATTTGTAATGCATTTAACTTTGGTAATTTGGAAAGTGACTTTGAAAGTGAAACTACATATTCAGCAGGAAATAATGTAGATCAGGATTAAGTTTTGGATTGTACAAAGTTGGGAGGGGAAATCATGAAAGTTGCCAGGCTATGATATTATTGGTTAATTTATCCCCCCCCCCCAAACATGCAGCTTTGGTTATGTCAGCAAAAAGGAAAAGTTGTTTCTGAGGCAAAGAAAGATATTAAATTTTGATGAAAGACTTTTCGAAAAACGCTTTTTCTTTAGAATAAATTTGATAAATCGTGCACAATAAGACCAGGGACATTTATTAATAGGGTCAATATTGATTCGATTTTAGTGCTTGTCATAAATATCCATGAGTGTGCATTGCAATTCAGGGTACGAGTCTATATTAATAACCAAAAAAAAACCCAAAAAACAAGATTTTAATACTTGGAACCGATCCAGTCTTGCATCAGAGAAAGAGAGGATGAACAATCACACAATCAAACTGTGATTGGAAACATCTGACTATTCTTTTGAATTAAAAATTTAAGAACAGTCCCTTTTAGCCTGTATATTAAAACAGCCTTACAACCAGTTCCAATTGCTGACATAGCTTGAAAAATGAAAATGAAAGAAGGGTGATGAAAACGTAAAAGAGAGAAAAGCTCAGCCAAGAGATCGCTCATTGTACGCGGGTCCATCTCTTACCGAAAGCAATTAAATAGTGGTTATGGGGGTCTGGTAGCATATGTTCAGGCCGCAGAAGGGGGCGGGTATAATGCATAGCCATCGTAAGCCTGAATAATATGTGGAAATGGTGTGGCATTTGTTGTGCTGTCGGCCTGCCATCTGATAGACACTATCCTCTTACACAGACGAGCCTCTCCGTCGCTGAAGACATTCACAACTGGTGCCAAGGCCCAATAAATCAGCCAGTATCAAAGAGGCCATGTAACGCTTTCTGGATTTCAGCATATGTGGATTCAGAACCTGTCTGTCAGCAGGCTGAGCCACTCAGGGGAGCAGGGGGCGGAGTTCAGCGGGCCGGTCCCAGCTCTAATGTGGACCATATGTGGGCGGCCGCACGGGGCGCTACCTGCTTTCATCCTATCCTCGGCTGACTCACAAATGAGAGGAACCCAGCGCTAGCAACTGGGCTTTGATAAAGAGGGACATGTTCTTAAACACAGGGTGAAATACCACAGCTGAGTAGTGAATTTAACATGATGACAGCTGAAAATTAAACCCACTTTTAGATTCTTTTGGATCAACAATTAATTTTATTAAATGCATTAACATTCAATTCAATTCAGTTCAATTCACATTTATTTGTATAGCGCTTTTCACGATACATATCATTTCAAAGCAGCTTCACAGAGAATGCATGTCAGCATCACAATTTAAGAATGCAGTTAGCAAATAATGTAATAATTTAGGCAATTAATTTACCATCACTGTTAGCAGTTTAACAGAAGGTAGAAGCAAAATGAATTACATTAACAATAATAAGAATATAGAAATTGGGCAATGTGCATGTTTTTCCAGATGATTGCGTCTTCTGAAGTCCTCGCAGGAGCTGGCGCCGTCTCTTCATAGGTGTTGGTCATCTGAGGTCTTCTTAAGAGGCTGGATCCAAACTGAGGCCCCCTGTGGTGAAAATCAAGTTTTTAATGTTGTTTATATGTCTGTGTGGAGTTTTTAATATGCTTTAAGACAAACCATGTGCAAATTCATAAGTTAACACCATTGCTGAGTATTTTCTCTTTAGAACTGCAGTAAACCAAAGACGGTCTCAAACCTGGTTTGAAAAGCGCTGGTGTTTCTGACGTCACAAACTACCTTGTAACCAATCACCATCATTAACTGACCGCGCAAGGGAATCTCAAAAGAAGGTTATCCCGGTATATTTTTCTGTTGATAAATATCGGGTAGATTTAGCAATATGATGGGTGTATGATGCATTTTATGATATAATGATAACTATATGCCTTTCTCCACTGACGTTCTGAGTTGTTCAAGGATGATAGAAGGCAGCTGTCTGACTCGTGTTTGAAAATGTAGTCAAGCAAAATGCTAATAATATTAATTACCATTATGTGTCGGACGTTGTAAAAAGCGATACCATTGTGCAGTGTTTACCTCAGTAAGTTCACCGAGTGGATCTCGCCTGAGCTTGTGCGAGAGAGTGGAGGCGGAGCTAATTATCATATTCATAGATCCGTGTATATTAAATGAGGCAAGGGTGTAGAGTTACATTCAAGATATTTTAAGGCATTAAGAAAGTTTTTTTCACATGAAAAAAAAAAGTTTAAATATGTAATTTTAGTGATTGTAACACAGTTCATAAATATAGGAAGAAGGAGGCGGGAACCGGCGAACATTCAAACAATAATCTTTAATAAAATAAACAAAGAACAAAACGAAAGTAATGCCGGCAGACCCTCGCGGATGTCTGCTGGCCACACAAACATAATAAAACATAAAATAAAGTCCAGGCCTGGTCCTCTCTCGTCCTTCACTGTCGTCGCTCCTCCTTTTATGCTCCCAGAGCTCGTCCGTGAGAGACTCCGTGGTGCGCCTCCCAGGTGGGGCTAATTATCTCTTGCGCCACCGGCCTCGCGCCGTTCCCTCAAGGCTCTCGCCTGCCCTGGTCACCACATACCCCCATCACCCCTCGCGCTCTACTCCCCCCCCACCCCCTCCCCGTCTCGGCAGCCGTAGCACCTGGGGGTAAGGACAGACGAGACGAGAGAAAGGAGACGGAAGCAAGGGGGAGCGACAGAATGAGAGAGGGGAGAGAGAGGAAAAAGAAAGAAAAAAATTCTGGGTCCGGTTCCCAGACACACTGCCGCTCGGTCCTCAACCTGCCGAGAGTCTTTTCCTCGCGGTGCCATGCGATGGAACTGGACGCTCGGTGGATGGCCCGATTCTCAAATGCCTCCTGGCGGCCGGTGATGGCTCCTCCAGCTGAGGGCAGCCGGCAGCGACTCCTCCACTCCCTCCTGGACGGCAGCCACCCCACCTCGTCCCAGGAGCACGGCATCCGTGTCTCCGTCCCACCTTTCACAAGGCTCCAGCACCACCGCCTTGGGCAGCCTCTCGCGGTCTTCACTCCTGCTCTGCCCGACCTCCGCAGCACCGCGATCCCCCTCAGCAGCGAGGGCACTCCGACAGCATGTCCCTCCTTCCTCCCGCGTTTCGGCACCAATGTAACACAGTTCGTAAATACGGGAAGAAGGAGGCGGAAACCGGCGAACAACAAAACTTTAATACCAAATTTAACAAAACTTTAATACCAAAATAAACAAATACAAAACAAAAGTAATGCCGGCAGACCCTGGCGGATGTCTGCCGGCCACACAAACATAATAAAACATAAAATAAAGTCTAGGCCTTCACTGTCGTCGCTCCTCCTTTTATGCCTCCGGAGCTCCTCCGTGAGAGACTCAAGGCCGGTGCACCTCCCAGGTGGGGCTAATTATCTCTCGCGCCACCGGCCTCGCGCCGTTCCCTCACGGCTCTCGCCCGCCCTGGTCGCCACAGTGATCAAAGATGAGTTTTAAGGGGGACAGGGGGACTTAATTATACAATAGCTGATATCTAACATATCTACTATTTATTCATTTTGAAAAGGTCCCTTTGTAATGCAAATCAAGTTTTAATGTTGTTTATATGTCTGTGGTGTTTTTAATATGCTTTAAGACAAACCATGTGAAAATTCATCAGTCAACATCATTGCTGAGTATTTACTTCTTAAAACTGAAGTGATCTTAAGACAGTCTCAAAAGACGTGGTTTAAAATCTTTGGTGTTTAGTGTTTATTTTTCTGTTGATATGAAAAATAGGATAGATTTAGCAATATAGCGGGTGTATGATGTATATATTACGTTGTTATGATGAACTATATGCCTTTCTCCACTGACGTCCTGAGTTGTTCAAAGCGTTTCTAAGTACACTGATTGTTAGAAGGCAGCAGTCTGACTCTGAGATGGTGAATAGGAACATGGTTTGTGTAACATAGCAACACATTATTATCTGTTTGATAATGTAGTCAAGCAAAAAGCCAATCATATTAATAATTGTTATGTGTCCGAGGTTGTAAAGAGCGATACCATTGTACAGCATTTACCTCAGTAAGTTGACCGAGTGGATCTCTGAGCTTTTGTGATTGAGTGGAGGCGGGGCTAATTTGCATATGGGTGTGTATATATTGAAAACAATTTTATATAATTAATACATTTTAAATATATATATATTTTAAGCAGTCTATTATGCTAATTCAAGGCTTCAAAAAGGAATTTAAAATACAGTAAAATCATCCTAATATGCTGATTTGGAACGTTTCTCATTATCAATGTTGAAAACATTCTGTTTCATTCATGCTGCTTAATATTTTTGTGGAAACTGTGATACTTTTTTTTTTTTTTTTTAGGATTCTTAGAAAGTTAATAAGAACCGAATTTATTTGAAATAGAAATCTTTTGTAACATTATAAATGTCTTTACTGTCACTTTTGAGCAATTTAATGCATCCTTGCTGAATGTCTTTCTGACCACAAACTTTTGAATTAATTCACCATACATGCCACTAAAGCATAAAGTGTAACCAGTTATTTGCCCTTTTTGGTGCAAATTGTATTCTTTACAGCAAAGGCAGGTTTATTTATAGAGTAAATCTCTAGCTTTCTATTATTTATGAGCCGTCGTCAACAGTTAATACAGCCTCAGGTGCACTAGTTGTTGAAATGCTCATTTGTATCAAGTGAGACAAACATTTAACCATGTCTGGCACTGTCATAAGGAGCCAATCCATCTTGACGTTTAAGACGACCCTCGCTGTCATCTGTGGTTTTAAGTTCCCTGAGCAACTGAAACTGGCATTTTGGCCTCTCTCTTGCTCTCTCCATCTTTGGGTGTCCTGCTGCTTTGTGTTTAAGGTTTGTGTTCCATCTTGCCTCTCTGCAGAGGTAACGATCAAACTGTGATGTTGTTCTAGAATAACTTTTTCTTCTAGAACTCTCGCTGGAGCCCATTTGTCTCAGTTGCATTACATGAGTAATGGTCACTCTACATTTGTTCTTTGTTATTCGTTTTTATTTTTTTAAGCTCTATGGCGAATACTGTATTTCAGAGCTACAAAGATTCTTATTAAATCCTCACATGATGAATGACAAAGTAATACTGTCTACAATGTGAAATAAAAATCAGGCCTTTCAAATATGCTTTAACAGCAAATGCATGTTTCATAAAGTATTAATTCTAGAATGATCATTTATTGTTGTTATCATCATAATCATCATCTGTTTGTTATTCTATAACTTCACTTTTTTTTACACTTTTAATAATATAATGTTATGTATTTCAGTTATTTAACTACGGACCCCCAAAAGGGACATGGTGAAGGAAAAAAAATATGACATTGGAGGGATGCGAACGCAATGTTTCTCGGGGGAACGGAAACTTTCAAACTAATTTTTCTTCCAATCTCATATTTTTTTCCACCATCATGTTGCTTTAGTGGCTCCATATTAAACAGTTAAAGATAATTTAGATTTATAAAATTGGCTGTTTTTTAAACTGAATATATATATACAAGAAACTATATATTCAAATTATTATTATTAAATAGATATTAAATATAATTATCTGTATTTTAAATATTTTTTGTTACTATTTAAATAGTTTTTAAGGAATTATTATTACTATTATTATTATTAGATAACATTATTGCTATTAGATATAATAATCCAAGCAATTTGAAAGTAAAAATACAAATCATGACAATTGTACAAATATATATCATGTTGCAAATGTGCAAATGAAAGTTTCCTACAAGGCCTTGCAGTAAAGCCGTTCTGGTCTGAAACCCGGTACTGCGGGATAGTTTAGTGCTTACGAAGGAAAGGCTGCATAGTGAGAATTCCGAAGGTGAGCGTAATTGATGAGGAATCTGCTACTCTCTGGGATTTTAGATCCAGGGATCAAAGTCTTGTTACTTTCAGCTGAACGTGTGGCATTTCTCTGCTCAGCACAGGGTCTGAAATAACAATCTGAATGGCCTAAAGACAACATCTGTGACATAATGGAACTGTAGTGTAATCTGTATTATTTTTAACTTGTTTACAATACCTTTTTTCCTTATATATATATATATATATATATATATATATATATATATATAAGGAAATTAGATTTAGCAATTTAAATACTAAGCAATAAACTACGGTGTGTAACCCATTCTGCACCATTTTTGGTGCAAATCCCATAAGCCATCATTAAACAAGGAACCTGAGCCATATCTAGAAACCAGAATATTATGCAACCTCATAGCAACATGCTAAAAACCAATCAGAACACCTTATCATTTGCATAGCAGCACCCTGACAGCAACCTTATTAATTGCAAAGCATCATCCTGACAACCACCCTAGCATCTTTGTGACATATTTTACTTGGGCAAACACAAATGTTTTCTTCAGAAGTTGCTGGGGTGTATAACTAAAATCTTTTTATCTCTTTGTCACATTATGATCGCTGTTTCAATATATATATATATATATATATATATATATATATATATATATATATATATATATATATATATATATATATATATATTTATAATGCTTTTAAGCTTATACATACACATTGAAATAGTTTGAACATAATTCTTTGTTTGACCCAATTATGAATATGAATTATTGAATATGATTGAAAGCATATTGTGAAAGAAAAAATGTTTCAGTAGCATATGTACATTCCCGTTTAAAAGATTGTTTTAATGTTTTAAAGTTTTGCTTTTTTAATGTTAATGTTTTTAAGGTTTTTGTGCTAACCAATGCTGCATTTATAACAGTAATATTGTGAAATATTATACAAATGTAAATGTAATTTATTCCTGTGAAGCATAGCTGAATTTTCAGCATCATTACTCCTGTATTCAGGGCCATATGATCCTTCAGAAATCATTCTAATATGCTGATTTGCTACTCGAGAAACATTTCTTATTATTATCAATGTTGAAAACAGTTGTGCTGCTTAATATTTTTGAAAACCGTTTTCCAATATTTTTTTTTTTAATTTCAGGTGTCTTTAATGAGTAGAAAATTTTATATTGTCACATTATAAATGTCTTTACTGTCACTTTTGATCCATTTAATGCATCCTTGCTGAATACAAGTAATCAAAAGTAATTACTTAAACAACAAACTTTTGAACGGTAGTGTAAATACAGTACCAACTAAAACAATCGGACAATCTGTCATTTATCCGTGTTTGAGAACTGATATAGCAACAGTACACTATGCTTATGCTTCTCATATCCTAATAAATAATATGAGTTGAATGTGCAGTGTTTTTCAGCAGATCTGTGTGTGTCGGCCGAGAGTTGGCGTCCTCCGGCCAGCTCAAGGTGACAGAGACGCATGGTCATCGATCCCTGTCTCGCCTCCTCTCTGTTATCAAAATTTAACATCATTATCTCCTAACCTTTGACCCCTTCTGATGGACACAGGTGACAGCAGTGCTTACATCAGCGCAGCGAGGTGAGGAGGGTCATTATTATCACATTATTCTCATCCCCTCATCACCAGTCAGTCATCAGTCGCTCCGCTCTGTCTCTGATCGCATCTACTGGGAGTCCTGGCATAGATCTACACATCATCCAGTGCACTGTGAGTAATGAGAAACCAAAATCCTGAAATGTGTTAATTGTGATTCTTGCTAAGGTGAACATCACTATATAACTATTACTATTATTTGATTTAGCAATTTAAATACTAAGCAATAAACTACGGTGTGTAACCCATTCTGCACCATTTTTGGTGCAAATCCCATAAGCCATCATTAAACAAGGAACCTGAGCCATATCTAGAAACCAGAATATTATGCAACCTCATAGCAACATGCTAAAAACCAATCAGAACACCTTATCATTTGCATAGCAACACCCTGGCAGCAACCTTATTAATTGCAAAGCATCATCCTGACAACCACCCTAGCATCTTTGTGACATATTTTACTTGGGCAAACACAAATGTTTTCTTCAGAAGTTGCTGGGGTGTATAACTAAAATCTTTTTATCTCTTTGTCACATTATGATCGCTGTTTCAATATTATGCAACCTCATAGCAACATGCTAAAAAACAATCAGAACACCTTAGCATTTGCATAGCAACACCCTGGCAACCACTCTAGCAGTTGCATAGCAACACCCTGGCAATCACCCTAGAAGTTGCAAAACAGCTTCCTGCCAGTCACCTTAGAAATTCCATAGCAACACCCTGACAACCACCCTAGCATCTTAGTGACATATGGGCAAACACAAATGTTTTCTTCAGAAGTTTCTGGGGTGTATAACCAAACTCTTTTTATCTCTTTGCCACATTATGATCGCTGTTTCAATATTATGCAACCTTATAGCAACATGTTAAAAAACAATCAGAACACCTTAGCATTTGCATAGCAACACCCTGGCAACCACTCTAGCAGTTCCATAGCAACACCCTGGCAATCACCCTAGAAATTCCATAGCAACACCCTGGCAATCACTAGTCTGGCTATCAACAGACCAAGCTCAATTTAAAATTGAACATTGTCTGGGGAGTTTGCTATCTATTTCCTACTACACAAGAGGCGTGATCAACGAGCATTAGTCACGCAATTGGATAGTCCTTCAACCAATCAGATCAACGATCCGGGTGACGTACTTTGCAGAGCAACGCAAAAACTCCAGACAGGTTTACCATGTCTCAATCAGCTCCCTAGTTCAGTAGTCAGGGCACGTGATAAGGGAATCAGCCTCATGCACTTTCATGATATACTGATTCACGACCTAGGGAACTAGGGAGCTGATTGAGAGGCAGGTTTAGTTTGTAGCATTGATCCGCGGTTTGCAGAAGCAGCAATGGCATCGAGCGATTTTTGCAGGTTGTGCAAAAAAACATGAAAGTGACCGGTATTTACACCCACTAGAGCAATTTGTTTGCTAACTAAAGAAGTCATTCAGCATCGTCGAGAGGTTAAAAGGCAACTCTGATACTGTTCTGGTTCAGTGTAAATGAACGCGGAATATAGCCTCCCTAAACTAAGTCATTGTCATGACAACCAAAAAGAATTCCAGTCAGCTCAGACGGCGCGAGATTCAAGAAGCAGGGAGACGAAACATATAGAGCAAATAATACAAATATTGTCTGGGGCATTGAAGTAAAAGAGTCCTGTACTCACAGTTTGAAAGCTGCTTGCCGTCGCTTCTCTATCGTCATCGTGTTATACCGGCCGATAGCGAGCAAGGTGGATAAGCCAATCTGTGTTTGGTTCCCGCAAAAGTGTAACAGAGAGCAGTAGAAATGAGTTGCTGAGCGAAATCAAATTGCCGGCAGATCGGGCTGGGTTTACCCAGACTAGGCAATCACCTTAAAATTTGCAAAACAGCTCTCTAGCAGCCACCCTAGAAATTCCATAGCAACACCATGGCAACCACCCTAGAAATTCCATAGCAACACCCTTTCCTTCCAGGACCATCTTCACAAATGCATAGCAACACCCTGGCAACCACCCTAGCAGTTGCATACCAACACCATGGCAATCTCCCTAGATATTGCAAAACAACACCCTGGCATCCATCCTTGAAATTTCATAGCAACACCCTGGCAACCACCCTAGAAATTCCATAGCAACACCCTTGCAATCTCCCTAGATATTGCAAAACAACACCCTGGCATCCATCCTATAAATTTCATAGCAACACCCTGGCAACCACCCTAGACGTTGCATAGCTGCCAGCCACCTTGGAAATTCTATCAACACCCTGACAACCACGCTAGCATCTTAGTGATGTATTTTGCATGGGCAAACACAAATGTTTTCTTCAGAAATTTTTGGGGTGTTTTTAATTGCAGTCTGTTTATCTCTTTGTCACATTATATTCACTGTTTTAATATGGTGCATAAATGAAACATCTCAGTGGACAAAGAAGGAAATAATTATTAGATGGACTAAACATATAAATAAATAAACTCACTTTTTCATGCTGCAGCTGCACTAAATTGCCAGATTGATTAACTTCTTTGTCACCCTGAGTGAATGAAAGCACTTTCCCTGGAGAATGAGTTACAAGACAACATGTCAAAGACAAGCTTTCTCCTCTCTGTGTTACACACACAGACACACGCTAAAATCCAGTCTGTGACGAAGGCAGGACAGCTCAGGGCCGTTATTCCCAGAGGGCTGCTGTGTTTCAGGTCTGGGTTATTGGCTCTCTGCTTCACTTCATGTAAATGACTCGTGGTGTAATTGAAAAAAGAACTCCCGGGCGTGTTTGCCCACTTAATCCCTTTAAGATCATTATGAGTGTAGTCAATTGGCTTGACCCAGCTGCAGCAGGACAGGGAACAATGGGGTTTGTCTCCGGAGCGGGTCGATCTCCAGACCCAGTAGGCCAGAGGTTAATGAATGATTATTTCTCACTTTGTAATCTAGCTGGATCCTTGTCTCACTGCAGGGCCCTCGTCCCCGGAGAACATTTGGAGAACAGAAGAACAAGCACAGCCAGGCGCAGAGGGACACATTAGTGATTATATTTTCACATTTTGTTTGGTCTCACACTATACACTCTAAAAAAAATGTGAGTTAAAAACAACCAAAGTTGGGTTGAAAATGGACAAACCCAGCAGTTGGGTTAAATGTTGGCTCTACCTACTGGTTGTAGTTTTATTTAACTCGATTATTGTTTAAAAATGACTGTATTGCTTGCTTAAAATGAACCCAAATTATGTTGGAAAATTGACATTTACGAATATGTTTAATAAATGAACATTTATTAATAAGTTTAATGAATAATAATTAAACAATAAACATTTATTAAATTGCTTATTAATAAATGTTCACCTTTAGATTATTATTGTTGCCTCTAGTAATTATGTCTGATTTTTAATTTCCAAACTTCGGTTCATTTTAAGTCAGCCATATAGTCATTTTTAAACAATAGTTGGGTTAAATAAAATTGCCCAGGAAATTCAACCCAACTTGGGTTGTTTTGAACCCAGCATTTTTTAGAGTGTACCGTTCATATGTTTGGGGTCAGTTTTTTTATTTTTTATTTTTTTTTTGAAAGACATGAATATTTTTATTCAGAAAGGATACATTATTAAATTGATCAAAAGTGACTGTAAAAACAATTATAATGTTACAAAAGATTTATATGCTGTTCTTTTGATCTTTATTCATCAACAAATCCTGAAAAAATGGTTTCCATGTTGCTATTTATTTACCATGGAATTTGCAGTAGTAATAATCCTGAATGGTTTGTAAAATGTATTATAATTATAGCTATAATTCAACATGGTGAAGGGTAGCGGTTGTGTTAACTAACACTGGAGACATGGAAATGCATGTTCTGAGACAGGAGAGTGCCTGTAATTCACAGCGAGAGATGAGGAAATCAGACTTCCATATGTCTCAGAAATATCTCCATCTGAAATAACACAAAGACATTGTCTCTGTTTCACATTGTGACCCACCGAATGACTAATATCTTCCGAGGTTATTGCGTGCAACGCA
This sequence comes from Chanodichthys erythropterus, assembly GCF_024489055.1. Taxonomy (NCBI): domain Eukaryota; kingdom Metazoa; phylum Chordata; class Actinopteri; order Cypriniformes; family Xenocyprididae; genus Chanodichthys; species Chanodichthys erythropterus. Next base: position 32,756,522 of record NC_090221.1, read on the forward strand.
TACTTATCCATCTACAGTGACAGAAAACTGTGCAGAATAGACTGTCCCAGACTATTGTTTCGTACTGTGCTGTTTGAAGTCGGAGTGGCTTCCTGGACAATTCCTGTATGAGCGATTTGTTTGCATTCACTTGGCTGCTAAATAACTTCTCACATCAAAGAGGGCCGCTGTGTCCCGCTCACACAATGGGATCACGACTGGCGATGAATGACTGGACTGTGGACAAGGCTAATGCCTTCCGCTCGTCTGATCGATATCAGAGTGTACAGATTTATGCCCTGAAAAATATAAACAAATACTGAAAGCCGAGGGAAAAATGTCTTTATCAAAACGTGATTGTTGTTATAGCTGTTATTGTTATTATTGTGATTATTGAATCTTTCTGTGGTCAAATGTTTTTGCATCTTTATGATAGATATAATAATTAGACATTTCATGTTCATTAATTTACTTCTTTGGTCCATGCATATATGAAGGTAAATGAAGGAAAATGAAGGTAAAATAGTGTTGTCAACCAATTAATCGCGATTAATCGCATCCAAAATAAAAGTTTGTTTACATAATATATGTGTGTGTGCTGTGTATATTTATTATGTATATATAAATACACACATGCATATATATATATATATATATATATATATATATATATATATATATATATATATATATTTGACAAAAAATTTTATTATATTTATATAAAAAATAAATGTTTTAATATTTAAACTAATATATATATATATATATATATATATATATATATATATATACATATATATAAAATATACAATTTTACCTATTGTCATGACTATATTGCGTTGCATGCTAAATATGCAAGTTATACTTTTTTTAGCTAATAATAATATTATTATTAATACTGCTGTTGTTGTTCTTGTTGGTGATCATCTTTGATATCTTTAATTGACTTGTCAACTGCCAGACATTTAAAGACATTGACCCACCACCTTCAGAAACTCATATACACAATTAATGATTTATTGATCTGCTCTCTTCATCTAGAATGGGCCGCTGTCTTCCCCTCACATCCTTCCTTTCATTGTGCCATTTACTTCAACAGAGTCTCTTCTTCAAGGTGTCTTTGAGACAGCCTCTGTTAAAACGACCAGATGAGCAGTAAGTCAAGCCAAGATCTGAGCAGTGACGTTTTCATTTCTCCCATAGTACAGCATGGAAATATTGCCATTGTTCAAGGGGGTTTGGTATCTGTACCAAGTTATTTGCCTAATAAATGTTAACGTAGAACAAGTAGATGATTGAAAAAACAAAGACAAAACATCAGTTAGGCGTTAGGACAGTGGTGAGGTTATTTTAAGTAGTTTCATGCAGACAGGCCAAAGAGAGCATACAGCCATCTGAAACATTTTAAAGTGATTGACAAAGCGTGTTAAGTTCAGTCCCACGCTACAGAGACCTGCCAACTCTTCAAACACACATTCAAATTGAGTTTTCAGAGTCTTTTTCAGCAAACTTTCTTTTGACATTGGGATGATCTAATCATGAGCATTTTACAGCAATGAAATTATTGTCATTGTTTTGAAAATAAGCCATGAGCGATCATTTGAGTCCGTAAACGCAGCGGGAAACGGTATAAATCTTTCTTTCCGCACTAAACACTACTGTAGAGGATCATTTAGGAAGTGGCGTCTGCTTGGCAACAGCGCCAACTCTCTCACGCTAAAGGATGTGCTGAGAGCCATATCCTGTGTCTTTACTAATCACAGAAAAGCATTTCACGCTCTGTCATTTCCTCTGGTGGAGCTTCTCTCTCTGGACCAGAGTAAATATAACCTGTCTGACAGAAATACTCTGCTATCTCAACCGCTGGAGAAATGATGTCTGCTCGTGCGACAAGGATAAATCTAGTTGCGGTGAGGTGAATAATGCAGTCCTGTCCAATGCATCAAGTGGCCCATTTTTGAGATCCTGGGCTTGACGAATATAACAGTCAATTTATTAATGCATTGACATGATAGTATGCAGCCAAAACGTACAAATGAATACTTGATTCTGATTGGTGAATCGTGGAATTTTGTGGTCAAATATCTGTGAATACAAAATATTTGGCAACAATTTCCTACATAGTTGTGCTAGTTTCATGGACATTTCATGTTCATTCATTTACTGATTTGGTCCATGTGTATGAATATATCAGTATTTATTTTTTTAACAATCATTTTAATTAGGGCTGGGCAAGTTAACGCGTTTTTATCGCGTTAACGCATTAATTAATTAAGGCCGACAATTAGTTTATCGCGCGTTAACGTACTTTTTATTTTGAAAGTCCGTTGCTCACTGCGTTTGAATACACTTAATAGATAGACTACAACCGAATACAACACAAACCATGGGTCACAGGAGGGGTGGGATGTTTATCAGTAGGCTACTGGCTGCTTGGGATGAGCGTCATCACGCGTCTCAACCAATGAAAAAATTTGTTTTGTGCCTAAGAGAGCTACAGCGCGAAAAAGAAAATATCTGGTGCGGACAGAAAAATAGAAAAAGGTACCCACTGCTTATCACTCAATAAAAGAATCACATTGCTAAGTGTTTTTGAACGTTTTGATTTCGTTTGGTTTAATAATTAACATTACCTTTGCGAGTCTGACTCTCACTGCGCTCGTGAATTAGCAGAACTTGACGGGGACATTCAAATGCTTAACAAACGCTTCATGTGACCAACAATTCTGTACGTTACATGTTTATTAAAGCATACTGTGTGGAGATACGCAAATGAGCCCAAAATATGAATGCAACACATTTATATCTTAAACGGTTTCCTCTCATGTCATCTCAAGAAAACGCTTAATGCACTTAGACTGATATTAAAGATACCAAATTCTATTTACAAATAAAGCACATGCAGAAAAACGGATGATACCAAAATATAAACTTTCAGTATCACTTAAAATGCAAGCATTTTATACATTTTCTTCATAACGGTTTTATAAAGGTAGGAAATTGCTTAGCGTGGTTGTCATTTGTTAAAATAAATATAAAAATACAGTGTGTTCGTGTCCGTCTGTCCGCTGAATTTGACCCATAATCTCTGATTCTCCTCATCTGTGATCATGGAAAAGGGGAATTACAATGACAACAGTTGTAGGCCTACTCAATATGCTCGTTTAAGCATCATTTAAACGTTTCCAACAAATAAATGAATCGACTTTTCTCACTGTGTTAATTACATAGATTTATTTGGATATTCATACGATGATATTCATACGATGGCTGAAGCAGCAGTGAGCGTCCAGCGTGCGACACGGTAAACAGATCAACACTAAACGAAATTCTACAAAACTTCAGTGAAAAAAATAAAGAAAATGATCATGCGATGCGATAAAATAGCTTCTATTCCCTGCAAACGATACCATTAAAAATGTTAACGTTCCACTTAATGGCAGAAACAAAACAAAAGGTAAGCAAGAATCCGTATTAATTTCAGTACAAGTAATAGAGGGCGATCCTGTCAAAATGGCGACGCCGCCTTGGCATGCAACGAGGTGTGACGTCGGTTCGTATTCTCTATTGCACTTTTGTTCATACAGCAGTACTTTGAAAGAATAAAATTACGCAATACACTACTCTTGATTTCATTATTGAATTTTGCACATAAGCTAAAAAACTAATACATACACACACACACACACACACATACATATATATGTAATAATAATAAATATATGTAATAGTAATAATAATAAATAGTTATATATATATATATATATATATATATATATATATATATATATATATATATATATATATGTGTGTGTGTGTGTGTGTATGTATTAGTTTTTTAGCTTATAACAATGATGATGATAATTTCACTTCTTTATATGCTAATAATAATAATAAATAGTATATATATATATATATATATATATATATATATATATATATATATAAAAAAGGATGATTATTTCACTTTTATATGCTAATAATAATAATTATTATATTAATTAATAATTATTATTATCTATTTTTTCATTTACAGAATAGTGGCATTATAACAAAACAATCCCTAATGTTACTTCCAGTGGGGGGGAAATGAGCCATAGCTGAAAACAGTGAAGAATATATATTATTCATTTTTCAAATATGTGTAACTATTTCCAGAGTGCAGGCGGTGTAAATTTAGACCCACTCAGACACTTTCATTCTATTTTGTCATTCATCTGCGGAGCCACAGAGGAAGAGAGCACACTTCTCTCAACACCACACAGGAAGTCCCGGCAGCTCTGACGTCAATCAGGGACGCTCTGCGCGCCGATTGGCTGCTCCTTACTCTCCAGAGTGCCAGGGGACGATGCCAGGGGGACAGGAAGTTGGTGTAGGTGGAGTGAAGTTGCCCAAAGCTCACGGGCACGACGCAGAACTTAAAACGCTCAAGGCCAACAAACGTGCTCACATCCTCTCTGGAAATACTACCTTTCTCAGCCACTTCCTCTTTTTTTACATGCCATTATTGGGAAAAAGTCAAAAAAGACTTTCATATCCCCAACCTTTGAGAATGTTAATCACTCGTATCCTCTGCTATACACCATCTGTACTGTATTTCACAAACAAATGTCTGTGAGTTTGTATTGTAATACTCATTTTTACTCACGTTGCTGTCTTTTTTCTCTTTTGACAGGTTTGATTTGCAGTCTGCAGATGCAGGGCATAAATGTGATGCTTTGTGGACAAGAGCATCTGCTTAATGCCTTGAATGTAAAATTAAATAAAAAACTTACTAAGCACAACCGAACAAGGCTTTTCATGCAAATAGACTGACATGCAGGTTTGTGTATTATTAAGTTTTCTTTAAAAATCTGTTTTAAGGTCTGCAATAGATTTTGCCTATGGTGAATACAGATGAAGTGAGACACTTAGACATTTATTATTCTCTGTATGTTCTTCCACTGGGCAAAAATCTGCATTAAAATGGATAGTTCACCATTTGATATCATTTGCTCAAGTTGTTCCAAACCTGTATGAGTTTCTTTCTTCTGCTGAACATAAGAAGATATTTTTGGTATAAGAAGGTTGGTAATCAAACAGTTGATGGTAGCCATTGACTTTTATTGGGGAAAAAATACAATGGAAGTCTATGGTGCCATCAAATGTCTGCTTACCGACATTCTTCAGAATATCTTCTTTTGTGTTCAACAGAAGAAAGAAATCCATACAGGATTGGAACAACATGAGGATGAGTAAATGATGACAGAATTTTCATTTTTGAGTGAACTATCCCTTTAAGTTCATTCTAAACAATGGGACATTGACCATTTGGATTCTATTTCAAAAACAATAGCAATGAAAATGATCACAAAGTGTCTCATTTTACCTGTATTTACCCTACATATTTACATTTTCTAAAGAAATTTTGAATGGTACTTGCTTGTTCAAAATATCCAACACAAACCTAACCTGATATGTTAAAGTTCTCTGTATCCATGCTACATTTTTAATGGGATGTTTTAGGATGTTTTCTGTTAAGAAATTAGTACTTTTATTGGTAACACTTTAGAATAATGGTCATTAATCATTAATAAGTAACTATGCAGGAAGTAATGCAGGACAAATCAGTATTACTGCTTTAACACTTCAGCTACTACTATTAAATAACATAGAAACAAGCTTAACTAATCAGTAAGTAATATCCAATTTAGGACTAAGATAGTTCCTTATTACACTCTAAAAAATGTTTGGTTAAAAACAACCCAAGTTGGGTTGAAAATGGACAAACCCAGCAATTGGGTTGTTTTAACCCAGTGGTTGGGTTAAATGTTTGCCCAACCTTCTGGGTAGTTTTATTTAACCCAACTACTGATTAAAAATGACTGTATGGCTGTCTTAAAATGAATCCAAAATTAAAAATCAGACACATAATTACTAGAGGCAACAATAATAATCAAAAGGTGTACATTTATTAATAAGCAATTTAATAAATGTTTATTGTGTATTATTCATTATCTTATTAATAAATGCTCATTTATTAAACATATTAATAAATGTTAATTTCCAGCATATTTTGGGTTTATTTTAAGCAAGCAATACAGTAATTTTTATACAACAGTTGAGTTAAATAAAACTACCCAGCAGGTTGGGCAAACATTTAACCCAACCACTGGGTTAAAACAACCCAATTGCTGGGTTTGTCCATTTTCAACCCAACTTGGGTTGTTTTTAACCCAGCATTTTTTAGTGTAGCTAATCAGTAATTACAGAATGAGATTGGCATCATTAAGAACTAATAGGTAACTGACAAATTATAAAGAATTACTAATTAATTAATAATCACAACATTAAAGTGTCTGAGATATGAGCAATCATATTTTTTTACTCTCAACGTGGTCATGAAATGCATCATTAATTACTCAGCTGTTACCTAGTCACTATGCAGGAACTACTGCATCTTTAGTTATTGACGATTGCCTTTTTTTATTCGGAACATGGTCATAAAATGCATCACTTATTACTCAAGTACCTAGTCATTCCTCAAGAAGTACTAGTGATCTGGACCATTATTTTAAAGTGAAAAAGATGTTTTTCACTTTAAAATAATGGTACAGATCACTAGTAGTTACGGCGTAGTGACTAGGTAAACACTTGAGTAATTAGTGATGCATTATATGACTATTCAGAGTAAAAATGATGACTGATTATATCTCAGACACAATAATGTTCTTTACAATTTGTCTGTTAGTTAAGTTATTAATAATGCTATCTCATTAGGTAATTATTGATTAGCTAATAAGGAACTATCTTCTAAATTGGATATTACTTACTGATTAGTTAAGCTTGTTTCTATATTAGTTAATAGTAGTAGCTGAAGTTTTAATGTAGTACTACTCATTAGTCCTGCATTACTTCCTGCATAGTTACTTATTAATGACGGACCATTATTCTAAAGTGTCACCCTTTTATTTAACAAAGACACATTAAATTGAAGTAAAACATTTATTTTACAAAAGATGTCTATTTCAAATAAGTGTTGTTCTTTTTCACTTTCTGTTCATCCTGAATTCATTCAATGTGCCCTGAAAGAAAGGTATCATGGTTTCCACAAAAATATGAAGCAGCATACAGTAACTGTTTCAACATTGATAATAATAATGATCAGCATATTAGAATGATTTCTGAAGGATCATGTGACACTAATGATGAAAATTCAGTTCTTTTAAAGTTTAATAATATTTAACAATATTGCAGTTTTACTGTATTTTGATCAAATAAATGCAGACTTGGTGAGCAGAAGAGACTTCTTTCATAAAACCTTACCGACCCCCAATCTTTTGAAGTATATGAGTTTTTGTTCCACCTGTTTTATAGCTCGCATAACAAAAAATGGTTTGTTTGCAAAGTAATAGCACACGTTTTAACAAGTTACACAATTTGAGAAATAATTTATGCCTGAACTGTAAAGATGATGTGTAATATTTAGGGTTGGGGGATTCATTCAAATCTCTAACCCATACTCTAAAGTGTGAGCAGTAACAATAAAGATTCTTAATTTAGCCAACACTACTAATAATCTGTTAATTATGTGTTTCATTCAACTAGGCTGGTGCATGGCAGCAAATGTGACTTCATCTCTTCATACAGAGGCAGAGTTAAAGGTCAGACATTCAGCTGACACTGTCTCTGTCACACACACACACACACTGCCCTGACTGTGATGCGTCAGGGGTCGCTGGTTCTATTACTAAGGGTACATGAGGGGACAACACTGAGGAGGATGAGGATGTGAGCCAAAGATGCTTCAATTCCCCAGTCTCTCGCTCTCTTTCTCAGACCCTCAGGCTATGATCACCCTCTCCATCCCCTTCCCATCACTGCCAACATGGCCGTCTACGTCACTGCTGTGTGTTCATGTGTGTGTGGTGAGCAGGGGTGCGAGAGGGTTTGCAGAGAGGCATGTTGGACCGTCAGCTCTGCTGGTGTCCCGGGGCTCGCACCAGGTGTTCACACTCGTGCTAATGAAAGAGAAAAGAGCAGGCGAGACGAAAGGAGAGCAGCCAAACTGAATGAGCTCCGTCTTTGCTTCGGCATTAACATCTCTATTAAACGCTAGCCAACATCTGCTACTGCTGAACAGGCAAACACTGTTCACTTACCCACCCTGCCGTGAGCGATCTGCCATGTGTGTGCGTGTCTAGCTTGACTGAAAGGCAACCCGCTAGTCATTTGTCACTTTTGCCTGGAAATAAAAGGTATGAGTAGAACCGCAATGCATGATGCGATTGCCTCCTACTTTACCTCATAATAGTATACTTAGCAATAATGTTTTCTTACAGTTCTCAAAGGTTTCGAATCTCCCCTTGTGAAAAAGTGTGCTTAATTGTACTGAATGTGCACTTGTTGTGTACTTCAAATCTTAAAGGGGACATCTTACTTTTTTCATGTTTATGTGCTATAATTGGGTCTCTGGTGCATCTACCAAGCCAGAAAATGTGAAAAGGGACAACCCAGTAACTTTGGTAAGCCTTTCTCTGCAAGCATGTTCAGATTTTGCTCCCCTTGTGATGTAGGAAGGGAATCTTCTTATAATAGTACCGCCCCTTAATCTTCACGTTTCCACTCACGGCCATTTTGTTTTCGCAAGCAAAAGCAGTGTACCAGTTCTAAGGCCATGGCAAAAGTTTGAGAAAAGCATGCTAACTGTTCTGTCGCTGGCTGCACAGATGAACACAGAACACTATTTAGAGTCTCGTTAGCTTGTGTAGCCTGCAAGTTGACCCTGGCAAGCTTGATTGGTAAAAAAGGAGCATTTCTGTCCGAGCGATATATTTGGAAAAAATATTAGACCATTCACAGCATTTGACAGCAATCATAAACATTAGCCAGGTGTGAATGGCTCTGCATCCATACACAAAAGATTAACATGACGGCACATGCTAGTCGATGAGTTGAATTAACTCCACAGCAACTACATACATTTATCCACTAACCATTCAGAAACGTCCAGTTTCATTCTAAAAGTTGTAACTTCTTCCTGAGTCTCTCCATCAGTGTCGACTCCGGTTTGAACAATGTAAGGCTGAACAGCGTTACTGACAATCCTCATTTTGGCTGCGTGAGATTCTCCAGCTTTGTTGTTGTTGAGCAACCGAAGCTTGAGCTGTTAAAGCTCCGCCCTCTTTTGGAAAGGAGGCCAGGAGAAGCAGCTCATTTGGATTTAAAGGGACACACACAAAAACGGCGTGTTTTTGCTCACACCCAAATAGGGGCAAATCTGTGGGGTATTTTGAGCTCAAATTTAAAAGTATATCCTATTTAAAAAACTGTACTTGCTACTTGCAGATAATATAATATGAATGGAATAAAAGGCCACTTAAGTGTATTTAAAGAGAGTACACTTTCATGGCTGTTTCTTTAAAAAAAAACAAACAAACAAAAAAAATGTCAGATGTTAAAGTACATAAAGTGCCCTGAAAAAAATCAGTGTAGAAACAATATTCTCTAAGAAATTGATAGTAAGTTTCACACACAATTATGGCAACTAACACATTAAATTAAACATGAAATTTTATAGAAAAACTGAAATGGTATTATGAACACATTTTTCAGTGGACATTTTAAATCAGAATGTTTTAATAATCACAATTTGATGTGTTGACTAACATACTAAAGCAAGTATAAAGTAATTGACTATAATATAATATATATAACTGTAGTGTGTTTTTTGATATTACATTATATATTATTTAAATGTACTGAATTGCAATTTCATCATTATAAATTTGTAAACACAAGTATGTTTAAATATATGACCTACAAGTTACAATAGAAATTACATTAAATGACATTACTTTTCAGTATATTCAGCAGTACTCTTTAACCATATTTGAAATTATGAAATCACATAAAGATATACTTAAGTCCTACTTTAGTGGACCAAAAAAGCACTCTAAATTTCATGTAATTGCATTCAATATATATTAAAACTATAATACATTATCATTTAATTTCAATTCACATGCAATTAGGTGTCTGGAAACATTGCATTTAGTTTGCACTTAAGTATATTCCATTTATAGTATGGAAGTGGCATTTATAGTAATTTCCATTATAAGTTCTCTTTAATATACTAAAGTGTACCTTTTTCCCCCCAAGGGTTCCATGGACTTATGAGATAATGATCCACTGGTTGCACACTTCACACATCATTCAGGTATTATTTGTCTCATAAATTCTGAGATTTTGTACATTCTACTCATTTGACACTGCTTTTTGCAGAAAGGTGTGCATATTTAGCCCTCATTAGGATGGTTTTCATCACATGAACAGTTGAGTGTGTGAGTGAGAACGAGAGTGAGAGAGACAGAGAAAGATGAAGGAAGACTACATCCCAGACTGGGACTTCATCCATCATTGGAATCAGCATGTGCTGTAATTACTGTGTCAAATAGATGGGAAGATGCCTTTGAGGAGGATGGCGGCTATGTGTGTGTGTACGCTTGTGCTTCTCTCCCTCCTGATCATTTTCCTCTCCCGAGTCACTTCCTCCTGCACTGTCATCTGTCATGCCTACATATGCTGTCACCGAGTGCTGGCAGCTCTGCCCAATCCCTCCACTGCAGAAACAGCGGGATTTCATACGCGCTGAAGGTTATATATCACATCAGTCGACGAGAAGGCTATACATTAGGGAAGACTGATGCGATTAGGTAGGGACAGCTATTCCACAACACAGCTGTAACCTTTTATCAGCACAAAATATTGTCAGAGCACACAGCGCTGGCTTGAGATCTAAGACTGGAAGGTGTTCATTTTCGTTAAAGTGTTAGTCAGAGCCGTAGCCTAGTGGAAAGCATATGCTTCAAACACATTGAGCCGAGGTGCTTGTAGAAGACTCACATGGACTAAATGCTCTTCCATTTTGCATCCTGATCTCTTTTCCTTAAAATTCCTTTTCCTGAACATTTTGCCAGCATAGCAACATTGCTAAAATGACATTGGCAACCACTTAGCAATCATCTAGAACAGTGGTTCTCAACTGGTTTGGCCATAGGTACCACAATTTTCCATATGTATATATAATATATAAATAGGATATATACATTTAAATAATAAATAAAACCAAGCAAATTAATTTCACAAAAAAAAAAAAAAAAGGTTGACAAACACACACAAGTAGCTACCATCCCATTTTACTTAACATACACATAAATTGTAAGAATATGACTAATACTGATGAATAAACAGTAGCCTAGATTTTGTTAATACAATATAGTAATTTGGTATGAGCCAAAACAGTCATTTAAACTATACAAAACAGCACAAAATGAAAACATTGGGATTACGGAAAGTACACTTACCATGCTAACATGAACGGCTAACACACAAAGTACCATTTATGTAATTTAGAGGTAGCCTTCTTTTTGGTAATTTCACGATATTGTGTTCTGGTAGTTTCTTTTGCGCTTTGTTTATAATGAAGTGATATACAGCACGCTCAGCCGCATTTGCGCATGCAATTGTCGAGTGTGCGCTACGAGCACAGTATAACTGCTGACAGAACTGGAAAGTTTGTTTTTCTGAGGTGTGACTTTTTATTTTGTAACAAGTTGCGAAAATAACGTTGGAATAATGACACATGTAGTCTGACAATATCTCATCTGACCGCAGGTACTGAATCAGGACAACACATTTTTTGTCTGACAGAATTGACCCTTCGTCAGGAGTTTGATTGACAAGCGATCTAACCAATCATAACGCCAAATCTGTCATTTTGTCTGACAAAGTAGTCAGGATTTAGAAGATCAACTTCGGTGGACTTGAACTTGAAAAATGGTGTGTATTTACGTCTTTCCGCATTTGAAACAACATTCCTTCTCATGTTCATTCATGTTTATTTAATGCTATAAATTAACTAGTTAGGAAGAGATGATCGTTCATGAGTCGCTTGAGCTGAGGCACTACAGCAATCTGTCACAACCATGGTCACGACACATTAAAGGTGCCCTAGATTCAAAAATTGAATTTACCTCGGCATAGTTGAATAATAAGAGTTCAGTACATGGAAATGACATACAGTGAGTCTCAAACTCCATTGTTTCCTCCTTCTTATATAAATCTCATTTGATTAAAAGACCTCAGAAGAACAGGCGAATCTCAACATAACACTGACTGTTACGTAACAGTCGGGATCATTAATATGTACGCCCCCAATATTTGCATATGCCAGCCCATGTTCAAGGCATTAGACAAGGGCAGCCAGTATTAACGTCTGGATGTGCACAGCTGAATCATCAGACTAGGTAAGCAAGCAAGAACAATAGCGAAAAATGGCAGATGGAGCAATAATAACTGACATGATCCATGATAACATGATATTTTTAGTGATATTTGTAAATTGTCTTTCTAAATGTTTCGTTAGCATGTTGCTATGTTAAATGTGGTTAAAGTTACCATCGTTTATTACTGTATTCACAGAGACAAGAGCCGTCGCTATTTTCATTTTTAAACACTTGCAGTCTGTATAATTCATAAACACAACTTAATTCTTTATAAATCTCTCCAACAGTGTAGCATTAGCCGTTAGCCCAGGAGCATAGCCTCAAACTCATTCAGAATCAATGTAAACATCCAAATAAACACTGTACTTACGCGATTAGACATGCTGCATAACGAACACTTTGTAAAGATCCATTTTGAGGGTTATATTAACTGTTTGAACTTTTTCTTATGTTGTTTAAGGCAAGCGCAAGCTTTTGGGGCGTGGAGCACAAGATTTAAAGGGCCACACACCCTGAATCGGCTCATTTCTAATTATGCCCCAAAATAGCCAATTAAAAAAATGAATTAAAAAAAAATCTATGGGGTATTTTGAGCTGAAACTTCACAGACACATTCAGGGGACACCTTAGACTTATATTACATCTTTTAAAAAAAAGTTCTAGGGCACCTTTAAAGAGCCACAGTTTTTATTGTTCAAATTTCTTAAAAAATTACACAGTTTGAAAGCTAGGACTTTGTTTAATATCATAAGTAACCTGCTCTATCTTGTCTGTCGACGTGTTGTCAGTGTCCTCTTTGCTCTGCGATGTATTTTTCACACTGTGTGGCGTGACCGTACCATGGCTTGTCGGACAAAGCAACAGTAACTAGGAGTGGTGGGTCTTTGCGAAGGGTTAATTGTCAACAGCTTTCACGCACATCTTTCAAAAGTCTTTCATCAGAAAAACAGAATTACGTTTGTTTTTGTTGTCGTTGTTTTTTTGCACACTCCACGACCCACACAAAACGGTCTTGCGACACACTAAAATCCATTTTGAACATCTTGGCCACCACACATAAACTTTTGTACAGCCATTTTCTTTTCAGAAAATGTTACATTTAGTTTCTCAAAAAAAATCTCAATGGAATGACTATTGCTGCTAAAAAAAAAAAAATAAGTACAAATGCTTTTCACTTTTATGGTTTAATTGTGTGCAAAAAGCAGCATGTGTTTGTTTACCAAAGCATTCTCGAAAAATATTATAAATCTTAATCATTATGATTTGTGTGTACTTTTGTAAACAAACACGTGCTTTTTGTAAGATTAGTTGTAAAAACTGAAAGTGAAAAGCTTTTCTGTAAATTTTTTTAGCATCAATAGTCATGACAGTGGTAGTAGAATGGATCTGAGCAGATTTGGGAGCTCATATGTTCATGGAGTGTATAAAAGCAGTGATGTGTGTAAGACATGTTTCTCCTCCCCTCACATGAACAGAAATCTGAGAGATGAGGAGAGTCCTGGGGCCATATGGCTCAGCTGGAGGTACCAGGAGTGCCCAGGCGAAACCATGAGGTGGAAACGGTTTACTCGCTCTACTGATTCAGTGTGCTATCAAAGAGCCGCCGAACCTGTAAAGAACCCCCTCCCCCGCCGGCGGCCCAGGTACTAACCTGTGTGACAGGAAAAAATGGTAAAACCATTTGACCCGGTGCTGGCCGCTGCATCCTCCATCCGGATGAGGACGTCTCGTAAAAATACAAAAAAACAGGGTAAGCAATGGGGAGAGGGAGTGCTAAGGTTTGTGTGTTTCATGAGAAAGAAGTTAATATTTAAAATTAAGTTAATTCAATTAAATAAGTTAGGTTAAAATTAATAACTGGCTCAATATAACCAAGTGTAAGGTATATAAATATGGTTTCCACAAAAATGTTAAGCAGCACAACTTTTTCAACATTGATAATAATAATAATAATCATATTAGAATGATTTATGAAGGATCATGTGACTCTGAAGACTGGAGTAATGATGAAAATTCAGCTTTGCCATCAGAGGAATAAATTCAAATGGAAAACAATTATTTTAAATTGTAATAATATTTCAGAATATTACAGTTGTACTGTATTTTTTTTTAATCAAATAAATGCAGCCAAAAGCATTTAAAAATCTTACTGACCCCAACATTCTGAACGGTATTTTTTCTACCACACCATAAAACTGAATTATGATACCACAGATCCATTGTGTCACATACTGTTTATGTACATATGCAAGTGCTAGCATCCAGCTGTATATTAATGGGTTTGAAATCTAAAGGCTGCAGAGGTAGCTTTACCTTGTAATCATCGATCAATACACTGAAAGAGAATCATCACAAACTTCTCATCTTGCACATATGCACTTGTTGAATATTTATCATACATTGTATTTATATTTTTGGCATGCTATACTGATTTGAGATGTACTAATTGTAATTGCACACTGTTATTGAGCAATCTGAAATGCAACCCTTGTGTTTGTGTGCGGTTTTGTGATATTGTACTTCAAAAACAACACACATTCACAATATGTGTGTTCATCTCATTGCTGGGGATATAAACTGGAAATCAGTAATTCATAATTATGCACACAAGCATGCCATGCTAGAAAAGGCAACTTTAGCCGGTAGTTGTATTTTCAAACTTGATAGCCAGTCATATCTAGCCATTAGCTGATTTGCCAGCCAATGTGTACCAAAAACCAGTTTGAACACCTTCATTTTTAGCTTGATTGTTGCAAATCTACTAGCTGGGACCGGCCAATGGCCATCTTAGACCAGCTGGAAAAATAGCTTCAATATTTTCGTCTTGGAAATAACTGCTTTTTTCCCCTCCTTGATAGTCTTCAATCCGCAAACACCATACACATACATTCCCAATCCCATGCGTTCACATTTAGGTGAGTTACACTAACAGGTTTTGTGCTTTCAGCGCAGTTGCAGCCACAGGTTTATTAGGAAGTGGCAGCTCTCATGGGCTATTAGGAGTGTGTAACATTCTGTGCCATATGCTAGCTGGTTGTTTAGGAGCAGAAAACGAGCCGCTGTGTGGCTGAATGTAACAAACATTTTGGCAGTTAATTACCACGGTGACATCTATAACCAAGACTGGACGACAGACGCCAAAGACAAAGAGACGAGCCGAGCCCCTGTGAGACTAATAAAGGGAAGAAAAGGTAAATTTTCATGTAATGTTCTGCATTTTGGTTCAAATTTATAACATTTACCATATGTTGTTGTTGTAAAAATCTAAAATGTACCATTTCTCTCTAAGCACTTCCCATCTGAATTAGTGCCATGTATGGAGGAGCTAGTATTCAGCTATTTTGAATTGCATCACAGCGCCAATTCCACTCAGGTAATTGGTTTGCATGCTCAGTTTCCGAACCTGAACTGTACGTCGAAAAAACTTCGCCCGGAGTCACACCTCAGGTCAGATCTTTATTACAAGAGAGGAATGAAACGGTTCCTTTCTTCCCTTCCTCCACTGCAGATATACAAAGCGAACGTGTCGTCCAAAGAGCCGGAGGGTTATTTTAAGCAGCCTCTGGCTGAGTGGCGTGCGTCGGGTAATCAGCATGCAAGGAGAGGTAATTTAAAGATGTCTCGTCGCTGACAAGAATTAAATTGTGTTTTGATTTTCTCATTAGCCTAATCTCAAGTGGGCCTCGTTATTGTGTAATTTTCCGGCGTTGACACGACATCTTGTTTTGGGAGCTGACAGCCTTATGCTGTCGGGGAGGTGGAGGGGTATCAAGCGTGAGCTCGGAGGACACTGATTGGTCCCCTCCCTCTGAGCTGATATGAGCGGGGATGTTATATATCGACACCTGGGGCGTGGCTGGGGAGGGGGGACGTGACTGGCTTGGGCCTCTCAGATGCATCTTTCAATGTCACTTTGTTTTTGAGATGCCATCACTTTTACAGCAGAGTAAATTAGCTTTTCAGGGTCCTGGCGTTTCTCTCTGGGAGGCTGTCGAATCTTCCGTCATTCCTCTCGCTCTGACACTAGCTTCATATCCCAGTGCCGCCAGTCCCCCGTGAAGCCGATAAAACCGGCGACCTCTAACGAAGTACACCCGTACATGAACGTGCGCTGACACTTCGAACCCTTCAGATGCGCTTCATCGTTTTCGCCTAATGGCGAAAATCTGGCTAGGTTCTTATTGTAAAGCTGTGTTTTTACAGTGTTTATTTAGCACACAGCCAATATAATCATCAAATATACACACGGTTATACAATTGGAAAGATGCAAGCTTTGTTTCCAAATGCCCAAAGAAAAGATACAATGTCAATTTAACTTGCCCCTATTATGCTATTTTAAAGGTTCCTAATTTTGTTCTGGAAGTCTCCTACAATAGGTTTAAATGCATCCAAGCTCAAAAAACACTTTAAGTTTCTCATAATATACATTGCAACATCACCTCTTTTCTCACAGTGTCTGAAACGGTTCAATAAAGGATTCAGTCTCTCTAAACCCCTCCTTTCTGAGAGCCTACTCTGCTCTGATTGGTCAGACAGCCCAGTCTGTTGTGATTGGTCTAGCGTAGGGCTTAGGGATGTCCAGATCCGATCATGTGATCGGAAATCGGGCCCGATCACGTTGTTTCAGACTCGATCGGAATCGGACGTTACCTCCCGATCAGGACTCGGATATATATGTATTAGGAGTGCAACGGTTCACAGTAAAAAAATCGAACAGTACCGTATGGTTTGTTTAAAATAGCAATGTGGAAAACAGACAGACAGAGTTCAAATAATGTACATTTCAGTCGATGGATGCGCAAAACGTTACAACAACGATAATCAAAAAGCGTGGACAAAACAGTCACTCTTTGTAAACTGTTAACTGCGAGTGCCGTCTGCTCTAATGTCCAGTCATTTACGCCGTCATCACCCGGGTGTTGATAGCGCGCGAGCGCAGGTGAGACCTGAACAGCACACGATGCTGTCTGTGTTTAAACTAAACTCATTTAAGCCTTGCTGATTTAAACCTTCAAGAACAAGACGCGAAAGAGAACTCTCACGCGCTGTGAGAAGATTTGTGTGCGCTCATCCGAAGCGCGCACACGCTTATTCCAGTCAGCGCGCAAATACTGAGTTCTCTTTCAAGTCTTGCGCTTCAGCGGACAAATTCATTTCAAAATTTCATTTCAAAATTTCAAAATGCCCGTCTTAGCGAGTATCCTAGCAAACATAGTCGGTTATGTCTTAAGTGAACGTATATTAGTCGAGAAAGACAGCGCATGTGTAACAGTATATGTACTGGATTGTGCATGTCTTAAAGGAAAAAAAACTATTCCTGCTGCCTGTTTTTAATGTTAAATCAAATAACAAAGAAATCACTTACTGCTCTTGACTGAATAGTTTTTGTAACTTCAATAATGATTCATCTTTATTTTATACAGTAAAGATAATATGCAGTGATATTTTATATTTGATACTTTATCCATTTTGTGTACCTGAAAACGACTGTTAGATACCTGAAAAACCTGAAAAGCACTGTTACTGGATCTGTTTTTTCGCTATTCTTTATTCTTTTTCATGTATTATAGAAGTATCGGATCGGGACTCAGTATCGGTAGATACTCAAAATCAAATGACTCGGAGGGCAAAAAAACGTGATCGGGACATCCCTAGTAGGGCTGCACGATTAATCGGACGATTAGGGAAAAAAACATTGAAATCGCGCTTAAACGATTTGGCTTAGTGCGATTATGAAATTGCAAACCTGCGATTATTTTTTTATGCGCGGCTTGTCAATGAACTATGGCTCCAAATACTAATCCATCTGCAAGCACTGCAAGTTTGTATTGCTTATAATGTGCATTTGAAAAAGCAACACGCGTCAGACATCTTTCCACATATGAGAAGCATTTATTATGTTATTATCCAACAAAAGACAACATTTAATAACATGTTTTTACTCCAAACTCACTTCATAATGACAGCTGAGCATCCTTCTGTGAGATTATGTGGCTTCTTACACAGAATAAGGCAGTCATTTGTTTATTAGTCATGTTTAATCAATCAAAACATTTCAATCTTCTGTTTATTCAGCTACAGCGATAGTATGGGATTTCCTGGAATGATGCGTGTTCTATTTCGGTAGCAGGGCGTATTTGCAGTTTCTGCGTGAGAGCGCCCTCTGGCTTTCAGATGGAGTAGCATTTACTATTGATCACAGAGCCGTACAGCTCTGACAAGCTGCACATAAAATAATCACAGCTTTTGCCGAATCATGTGCGATAAAATTGTGATAAATCCTGCAGCCCTAGTCTAGCGCTTTAAGTATGTGTCGGAAATGAAATGCCCATTTAGGGCTGAACGATTAAACCAAACGCGATTTGGCAAAGGCCAGTTATTTTATGTGCAGCTTGTCAGAGCTGTACGGCTCTGTGATCAGTGGTAAATGCTTCTCCATCTGAAAGCCAGAGGGCGCTCTTGCGCAGAAACTCCAAAATATTAACTCCAAAATTAACTCCAAAAACTCCAAAATTAAACATGCATGCACAAATAAGCACACGATTGCCTTATTCTGTGCAAGAAGCCACACCATCTCACAGAAAGATGCTCAACTGCCGTTATGAAGTGAGTTTGGAGTAAAAACATGTTATTAAATGTTGTCTTTTGTTGGACAAGATGATAATAAATGCTTATCATGTCTGGAAAGATGTTTGACGCGTGTTGCTTTTTCAAATGTCCATTATAAGCGATTCAAACTTGCAGTGCTTTCAGAACTTGGAGCTACTTCATTGACAAGCTGTGCAAAAATAATCACAGCCTTTGTGATTTCATAATTGCACTAAGAATTGCGTTTAAGCAATAACTGCATTTAAAGGGGCTCTATGTAAGATTTTTACTTTAATAAAGAATAAAATGCCCCAATATGTTTGCAGATATTTAGGAAACATGCTAAGTTCACCTACTTGTTTCTCTGAAAGACAATGCTACAGCCAGATATTCTGCTTTGAAATGTGCGTTCCATGTCGGAATGACTGTCTTTGTTTTGGTCTGTGCGAAACCGTGTGCTACCAGTTTATCCAATAGTATTTCAACATCACAGGTTACCAGTTGGCGGAAAACAGCGCGTATTGCAACCATGGAAACCAGCAAACAAACTGGGTCAGAGAATCGCAGATTCTACCTGACCTAAAAAGCCTCTGAATCCATCTAAATATCTCTATGAAGAACAGCATATTAAAACAGATAAATTAACTCATCAGCTTACAGTGTGTAAGTCTCCTCAGCTTTCATTGTCAATTGCGCTCCCTACTGTTGCTGGCAACCCGCGTCTTTGAACGAGGGGGCGGGGCAAACGTATTTTGAATTTGGACTGCAGTACCTATTTTGAACACTGGGTGTCATTATTACATAAAGCCCTTTAAATTCAATGTTATTTTTCATATCGTGCGATAAATCGCGCAGCCCTATGCCTAATACCATATCTGAATTTCAGCTTTGGAGGCTTCCTCGGTACTTGTACTTGTAAAACAATGTATTAATTGTGTCAATTTGAGCTTGAGTCCTCATTCTTTGGAAGTGCACGCAAAGTGGGTTTGTTATTCGACAACACGAACCAATCTCTGTGGCCAAACTCAGACCTCAGCTACAACTACAGTGTTTGAGGGTGAGTCAAAGTAGAAAAAAACCTTTAGTCATGTAGACCTTATTTCACTTTGAAAGATTTTAGACATTCCCTATCTTACAGAATCCCTGCTGTGAACTTCTGGGGAGGTCACAGCCTCCTTTGAAATAATAAAAAAAGGTCTGAGTGTAGCGTTGTGATTGCTACAATAACCCACCTTTAAAAGAGGAAAAAAGAGTGAATCACACTTTTTTAGAAAATTACGTTTTGAAAATTATTATTTGGAATTTGAAGGGAACAACAAGGCCCATCATCATTTCTACTGAAATCTGAGTGTATCTTTTGCATAGTTTCACCCAGCATTCTCTCTGATGCATTTTTATTGGCTGTCACATTTTTGACAGGGGAGATAAATCATCTTCCCTAATATCTTGGATTCTCTCCCTAGTTTTGCTTTCTGTTGCCAGTCTTAAGCAAGCCAAATGTGAACAATGTGACCCCAGCTCTGCTCCCTACACCTGTTGTGCTGAATCCTGTGCTGAGACAGGTATAATGGGCTTCATTTCAAAGCAAAGACACAAGCTCTGTTATAAAAATCTAGTGAGCTGCTTGCCTAGACAGCATTTTAAGGCATTATAAAGGCAGGCAGGAATATAATGCTGCCTTCAAAGATAATATATTTTGTCCAAACTCAAATGTAGCATCAAATGTATCCTTGATGGAGGGTGTAATCCCAGAATGCATTGCAAGAAGGTCAGTGAAAGCTCAGTGTTGGTGGACGAAGTGAGAGAAATGTCAACTATAACTGTAAAAGAATCCAGGGATAAACTGATCATTGTTTCCACAGAAATATTACTATTTTCAACACTGATAATAATAAGAAATGTTTCTTGAGCAGCAAATCAACATATTAGAAGGATTTCTGACTCTAAAAAATGGTAATGTGTACTAGAGTAATAATTTGTCAGCTTAGTATATGCTAACGTAAAACTATGTTGGAAATATAAAAAATAGTCAATCACCTGTGTGCATTTTGAGCAGTACACAGATTAAGAAGTAGAAAAAAGGATGTCTGCTATAGAAACTAAATTCTTACGTGTTCTGTGATGCTTGATTTTAGCATCAATGTCAGTGAAAAAGTGACTGCACTTGGAAGAAGTATCCATGCTAGAAGGTAAATCCTCATCCATTTTTTTAGCTTTTCAAACTGACGTTTTGACCTTTTAAGTGTTTTTCTTGTGCGATAAAGATCTAGTACCTTGGAAGTGTATGCTAGTATATTACATAAGAGCCGCTTGGCATGTCTTTGTCTTACAGGAAACATTTACTTTGAACACTTTACGGTTATTGTGTTGCGGTGACTCTGATAGTCTCTTATAATTCGAAGAGGTACTCTTGAGATCTATTAGCACCAGTCAGTATTACGTAAAAGCCCAAACCAAACAAAGGCTCATCAATAAAACAATACCGCTACATAAACAATGGAAGCGCTCAGACGCAACGCTCCATAACCTTGGTTCCCACACCTCAACACCAGGAGCTACAAAAGACACGTCATCATGCTAGTTGCGCAGGGAAGGGTTTTATGTCGACAAGTCTTTCGCATGATGACAGCTTCCTGATTGAGTAAGGGATGTGCTAATTTCCCAAAGTTCCTGCGGTGTCTGTGATTTTTGCAACACACACACTGGTGCCTCGTTTCTTACCCTCATTTGTCACATTGGCACATCCTGGCCTTTGATTATGGCTGGTATCCATTGGTTTGTTTTAGCAGAGGAACACAGGAAAGCACAGTAGCCGGCGACGATGCCTCGCTGTCTCTTTCTCTCGTACTATCTTTCTTTTACAGTGTCAGAGGGCAGATGACCAGCTCTTTGTTACTATGACAAGTTCAACCGCCCTCTAAGCTCCTGAGAAACCCTCTGGTCGCGTTGGAGCAAGAGATTGAAATGTCTGTTAAAAATAGCGAGGAAGACCTTGGCCTGACGTCTCTGCTGTTGCTTCGCAGAGATTTGTTTTCCTGCTAACGTCTCGTCTGCTTTGTTGACATCCATTAGCATAAGAATTAGCCTGCATTTAAGAGACAGGATGGAACATCTGTGTTGATGTGAATTAATTGAAATCCTGAATGCTTGCAGCAGTGCTAATTCGCTGCCTTACTAACAGCATAAGGTAGAAAAAACACTTTTTGCTATTTAGAGATGTCTGTTTTACGCTAATTAAGAAACAAACAAAGAACGGATGCTGCAGAATTCTTATCGGCTAATTTCCCGCCGCCGTACTGTGTTGCATATTAAGTGCCTTCGTTTGCACACTGTCTTTTTGTTGTCGTGCACAACAGCTCAGCTGTTTTATCGCAAAGTCTGATAAGCTATCCCGAAAGGTCAAAATGTCACCGATCCCATAATTTACTGTAAATGCCAAAGACGTTCTTTGCCGGAGGTTGGCGTGCCGGCGCGGCCTCATTTATATGGGGCTTAATGGGCATGTGGGTGTCAACTAACGGGATCTGACTCTTACCTACATGTGCATTAGGCAGCCACTGATCTGTAGCGGCTCTCCGTTGGGCTACGCTCAGGAGCGAGTCTGCTTTACGCCGTGATCTATTGCCACGTTTAACTGCGGTGATCTATCGCACGGAACTGGCAGTAACGGATGAGCCGGCCGTGCTGGAAAAACTCCCTCATTTGTCTCTGTCGCGGCCGCTGAAGGAGAGGAGACGCTAATGCAGGCCGACGGCACAGAGAAGGGATATAATTATGTCTCTGTGCCTCCCCAAGTGCTCGCTGGGTACCCAGCCGTATTAGACATAATAAAGCCGAGCTTACTGCGCTCCTCTCCAAATCCCTTCAGGAGCCACAGGAGGCAGCCTGTGCTGTGCCTGCGCTCCCGACCCTCTTTGAGTAAAATCCGAAGGGTTAGGATTTCCCTTGTAGCTGGCTGTTTTACGAGCAAAATGAAACTTCTGGCTAGGGAAGAGTGGGGTAAGCAGCAAAGCCTTTTACTTACGTGTCCTCTGTTCAAGGAGAAATTAACTAGTTTAACACTTACATGCCTAGCAATATTTTAGAAGGCGTGCTGTCAACTGAACTTAGAAGAATGTGTCAACTGGGTAAACTGTGTTATGTCAAAGGGTGCATTCAGTCATTAGGAAATACACAGATGTGTTCTGCACATTATCTACATTTTCATATAACAACCAGAAAGAAGTATACTATAATATAATGTTTTCTGCATTTGCAAACAAAGCAATTTGTTGATCCACTGACCCAGCTTACCCCAAACCTAACAGAATTTACCACTCAGCTACTATTTTAGCAAAAAAAAAAAAAAAAAAAATCAGTCTTAATCTTTAGCAAAACAAATTTATCAACATGTGTGTATCACTGTACCCAAATAAGTGGGCAATTTTAGGTAATCTGTAAGTAGAACTTGCAGATTTTTATTTTGTACTCATAAATTTTAATTGCTCTGAACTTGATGTATTTGAGTAAGCTAACTCATACATTTAACATAATAAAATCTCAATTTAAATATTTTTAGTAGTGGAAACTTGGCTAGCTTCAACTAGCTTATTCAATAAATGCTAATTGGTTACACAATGCTTTGATAGCATTAGCATAGCACTAAATGAGTACAGTAATATAAAACATTTAACATGTATCTGTTCTCAAATAAGCTCATGAGGTAACCATACAAAAAACGAACAGAACTCTTCTGAACTAGCATAACAAAACATTAAACACTACTAAAACTCCCACAAAAAAACAAAAAAAAAAAAACAAAAAAAAAAACATGATATAACACTTAATTTTAGCATTTACTCTCACTTTTGAGTGTCATGGCAAAATATGCTGTGAAATGCAAATCCCAGCCCAGATTCAGTTAAATGTAACTTTTTCTAAATTAAAAGAAAAAAGTTAATAAAACTCAAAACAATGTTATCATTCAGATTATTTAAATTGTGTCCGTTTTGTGAACTCAAAAGTAAAAGTAAGTTCCAAATACTCTTAAAAGTTAATTTGATTGAACTACTTTGTTTAATTTGAGTTGGCTCTACTCAATCCAATGAATTATGTTGAGTGTTATTTTTACAGCGTGTATATAGCGATACTAAATTTCTCTGCCGATACCCAATTATTCAGAATGGTAGTTTGATTTCCTTAAGGAAAAAAAAATCACTCTCAATTAATGCTGCGGGAAACCCTCTCATTTGATACATTACTATTAAAATTAAAAAACAGTGTCCAAACTATTATATTCAACTGCTCTATTTAAGATATAATAATTACATTCAAATAAAAACTGAAATGTTTATATACAACTCAGTTTTCATAAACACTTGTCATTATGACACATTTATTCAAACATACATATATAATTAACAGTAAATAAACTCCTCTCTACTGTTTATTTTTTTATGAACTGTGAACACTGATAACTTTCCTGAGGTAAATGCAACGTTAAGTGACATATTGTTGACAAGCTGTTATATTGATGTCTTTCTGCAGTTGAAACCCTGATTGAGCGATTACATGACATGATTCATTTCAGTAAGTTGTACTGTATCTTTCAACATACATACAGTATCTGTCAAAGGTTTGGAAACATTAGTTTTTTTTTTTTTTTTTTTTTTTGTGTTTTTTAATGTTTTTGAAAGAATTCTCTTCTACTTACCAAGGCTTCATTTCATTATAAAATACAATAAAAACAGTAATATTGCGAACTTAAATTTAAAATAACTTTTTTATTTTACTACATTTAAAAATGTAAAAATGCAAAGCTGAATTTTCAGCATCATTACTCCAGTTTTAAGTGTCACATGATCCTTCAGAAATCATTCTGATATGCTGATTTGATGCTCAAGAAACCTTTATTATTATTATAAATATTGAAAACAATTTTTGTTGCTTTTCATTTTTTCTTTTCATTTCATACTTGTTTGTAGTTTACCTGCCAAGAAAACCGACTTTCAATTACTTGCTTTTATTTAAAAAAATCACTTCTCGTATCTCTATTACAGGCAGCTGAATATGATGGTTATTCCTAAATATGTGGTTATTTATGACAAAAAAAAAAAAAAATTAAAAATGCACCGTTTAGCCATTGATGCATTTTACATCACACTCTCCCCTTTTTGGCTGAAAGGCATGTCTTAACAACATTTGAACTTTACTTTGAGTTTATTTGGCAAGAATGCATCTGTCAAGAGCATAAATGCAAATGGTGTGTAAATTTAAAACATAATTACCAGAAAATCGAGGGTTAATAATCCTGGACTAGAATTTACCACTCAGCTACTATTTTAGCAAAAAAAAAAAAAATCAGTCTTAATCTTTAGCAAAACAAATTTATCAACATGTGTGTATCACTGTACACCCAAATAAGTGGGCAATTTTAGGTAATCTGTAAGTAGAACTTGCAGATTTTTATTTTGTACTCATAAATTTTAATTGCTCTGAACTTGATGTATTTGAGTAAGCTAACTCATACATTTAACATAATAAAATCTCAATTTAAATATTTTTAGTAGTGGAAACTTGGCTAGCTTCAACTAGCTTATTCAATAAATGCTAATTGGTTACACAATGCTTTGATAGCATTAGCATAGCACTAAATGAGTACAGTAATATAAAACATTTAACATGTATCTGTTCTCAAATAAGCTGGAGGTAACCATACAAAAAACGAACAGAACTCTTCTGAACTAGCATAACAAAACATTAAACACTACTAAAACTCCCACAAAAAAAAACAAAAAACAAACAAAAAAAAACATGATATAACACTTAATTTTAGCATTTACTCTCACTTTTGAGTGTCATGGCAAAATATGCTGTGAAATGCAAATCCCAGCCCAGATTCAGTTAAATGTAACTTTTTCTAAATTAAAAGAAAAAAGTTAATAAAACTCAAAACAATGTTATCATTCAGATTATTTAAATTGTGTCCGTTTTGTGAACTCAAAAGTAAAAGTAAGTTCCAAATACTCTTAAAAGTTAATTTGATTGAACTACTTTGTTTAATTTGAGTTGGCTCTACTCAATCCAATGAATTATGTTGAGTGTTATTTTTACAGCGTGTATATACCGATACTAAATTTCTCTGCCGATACCCAATTATTCAGAATGGTAGTTTGATTTCCTTAAGGAAAAAAAATCACTCTCAATTAATGCTGCGGGAAACCCTCTCATTTGATACATTACTATTAAAATTAAAAAACAGTGTCCAAACTATTATATTCAACTGCTCTATTTAAGATATAATAATTACATTCAAATGAAAACTGAAATGTTTATATACAACTCAGTTTTCATAAACACTTGTCATTATGACAGATTTATTCAAACATACATATATAATTAACAGTAAATAAACTCCTCTCTACTGTTTATTTTTTTATGAACTGTGAACACTGATAACTTTCCTGAGGTAAATGCAACGTTAAGTGACATATTGTTGACAAGCTGTTATATTGATGTCTTTCTGCAGTTGAAACCCTGATTGAGCGATTACATGACATGATTCATTTCAGTAAGTTGTACTGTATCTTTCAACATACATACAGTACCTGTCAAAGGTTTGGAAACATTAGTTTTTTTTTTTGTTTTTGTTTTTTTTGTTTTGTTTTTTAATGTTTTTGAAAGAATTCTCTTCTACTTACCAAGGCTTCATTTCATTATAAAATACAATAAAAACAGTAATATTGCGAACTTAAATTTAAAATAACTTTTTTATTTTACTACATTTAAAAATGTAAAAATGCAAAGCTGAATTTTCAGCATCATTACTCCAGTTTTAAGTGTCACATGATCCTTCAGAAATCATTCTGATATGCTGATTTGATGCTCAAGAAACCTTTATTATTATTATAAATATTGAAAACAATTTTTGTTGCTTTTCATTTTTTCTTTTCATTTCAAACTTGTTTGTAGTTTACCTGCCAAGAAAACCGACTTTCAATTACTTGCTTTTATTTAAAAAAATCACTTCTCGTATCTCTATTACAGGCAGCTGAATATGATGGTTATTCCTAATTATGTGGTTATTTATGACAAAAAAAAAAAAAATTAAAAATGCACCGTTTAGCCATTGATGCATTTTACATCACACTCTCCCCTTTTTGGCTGAAAGGCATGTCTTAACAACATTTGAACTTTACTTTGAGTTTATTTGGCAAGAATGCATCTGTCAAGAGCATAAATGCAAATGGTGTGTAAATTTAAAACATAATTACCAGAAAATCGAGGGTTAATAATCCTGGACTAGTCCATTGAGGAACGCCATCATATGGTTTATGCAGGAGATGAATCAAAACACAATTCTCCATGGTATGAAGACTGGGAAACATATGCAGGTCTGTAAATCTGTACACAACACTTGAGTGAGAAGAAAAAACACAAGTACACACACAAACACTTTTCCTTATGTTGGCCTGAATAATTCTCCTTTTGCAATGAAATATATACATATATATGCAGCATAATTTTAGATGATTCAAAAAGCATCTTGAGCTTCAGTGCAAGAACATGTAATATTCTGTACAAAGAGTCAGATAATCAGTGTAAGAAATCAGATTATTTTCATTAGCGAGTTAGAAATAGTGCAGAATGTCAAATGCTTATTAGTAACTTTTTTGTTTCATTTAAAAAAAAAAAAAAGAATGTTAATTTCTACAAACAAAAAATCTAAAGTGTTATTTTACGGATCCCGCTGTACACCTTGAAGCCATTTAAATATTTATATTTATGCATTTGGCAAATGCTTTTATCCAGAGCAGGGTTTTATTTTACTAAAACCATTAAAAAATGTCTTAAATAAAAAATCTTATTTTATTTCACCTGACTTTAAACAGTGCCCTCCACAATTATTGGCACCCTTAGTAAATATGAGCAAAGGTGGCTGTGAAAATAAATCTGCATTCTTTATCTTTTTGATCTTTCATTAAAAAAACCCACAAAATTCTAACCTTTCATTGAAGGAAAACAATTGAAAGTGGAGGGAAACTCACATTATGAAATAAATGTTTTTCTCCTATACATGTTGAGCACAATTATTGGCACCCCTAGAAATTCTTATGAGTAAAATATCTTTGAAGTATATTCCTATTCATATTTACATTTTTTAGCACACCAAGGTGACTAGGCATGAAATTGTCCAGCCATGACTTCCTGTTCCAAAGGAGTATAAACACGAGGAAACACAAAGGCCAAATTCCCTTAATCATTCATTATTACGATGAGAAAAACCAAAGAATATAGTTCTGATGTGCAGCAAAAGATTGTTGAGCTTCACAAAATAGAAAGTGGCTGTAAGAAAATAGCTAAAGCATTGAAAATCCCCATTTCCACTATCAGGGCAGTAATTAAGAAGTTTCAATCAACTAAAGATGTTACAAATCTGCCTGGAAGAGGACGTGTGTCTAAATCGTCCTAATGTGAAGTGAGGAGGAAAGTTTGAGTGGACAAAGACTCTCCAAGGATCACAGCTGGAGAATTGCAGAGATTAGTTGAGTCTCAGAAAGCCTACATCCCCACAAGTTGTTCAAGAAAAATCCTCTGCTCCCATCCAGAAACTCCAGCATATTCAGTTGTCAGACATGATTGGATCTTCAAACAGGACCGGCTTCTATGGTCAGATGAAAATAAAAAAAGAGCTTTTTGGCAGCAAACTCACCAGATGGGTTTGGTGCACAGATGGATAAAAAGTACCCCATGCCCACCGCTAAATATACTGCTGGATCTTTAATGTTGTGGGCCTATTTTTCTGCTGGAGGTCCTGGACATCTTGTTCAGATACATGGTCTCATGGATTCTATCAAATACCAACAGATAAAAAATCAAAACCTGAGCGCTTCTGCTAGAAATCTAATAATGGGCCATGGTTGGATCTTCCATCAGGACAATGATCCAAAACAAACATCAAAACCAACACAAAAATGTGTCACTGAGCAAAAAAATGAAGCTTCTGCCATGACCATCTCAGTCCTCTGACCTGAACCCTAAAGAAATTGAGTGGAGTGAACTGAAGAGAAGAAGCACCAACATGGATATGGAATCTGAAGGATCTGGAGAGATTCTGTATGAAGGAATGATCTCTGATCTCTTGTCAGGTGTTCTCCAAATTCAGAGCTGTTATCTTAACAAAAGGAAGTTGCAAAAAGTTTTGAGTAAAAGGGTGCCAATAATTGTGGCAAATGCGTTTTGGAGAAAAAGAATGTGATTTGCCCCCACTTTCAATTATTTTCCTTCAATGAAAGGAAATAATAATTTTGTGAATTTTTTGAACGAAAGATCAAAAGGATAAACAATGCAGATTTATTTTCACAGCCACCTTTGCTCATATTTACTAAGGGTGCCAATAATTGTGGAGGCTATATAATTTTTTTTTTTTTTTTTTTTTTTTTTTTTTTCAGTTTCTGTCAGAAGTTGGAAATGCGGGTTTGAAACTCTTCAAGACAGGGCTGTGGTTGTCAGATCAGAGAAACCCCCTTTATGAGCCATCACACAACGAAAGTGACTTTGCATGCTCCGGGACACTTTGAAGTGTCAGCTGACCACTTGTAGCACGTCTTAGCACTTTCTTTCACCCGCTACAGGCCCGAGACAGAGATGAAGGGTCTGTTATGTCAATTAACCAACCCGGCTCATGCGTTTGGCTGCGATTCAAGGTTGCACGGGAGGAGTTCGACTGCTTGAAGGGAATGCTAGTGTTAGAGCGCTGGAGTTATTCATGTCACCAAGTATTTCCCCAACAACTGCTGCAGACCACATGCAGTCGAGCCGTAGACTGGGAGAGATTATTCCTTCGGTCCTGTAAATGTTTTGATGGATGAAGTCTTCCTGGTTTCACATCTATCTCCCAGGTCTGTGGTCTGCTGAAGGTCTTGTGCAAACACAATTGGCTATAACAAACAGGAAGGCCCTGCTGTTTTATGAGGACCCGCTAGAGCGTGAACACGCATACTGTATTTCTCTCTGTATGTCTTTTACTCTTTCTTCTCGTGGGATCTCTTTAATATCTCACTTGTTTCTCTTAGACATCAGTGAGATTAAATGGATAGGTTTTGTTGACTTTTTTTGCTTCTTCACTCCTAAGAAAAAGACCCTGTAATCTCAAATTGTGCAGATTTGTCTGCAATCAAAAGTTCAGCCTCTATAATATTTCTGTATGTCAACTATTGCCTCATTTCTTATTTCTTTTTTAGGAATTTTAGGAGAAATATCTGAGACAATGTTGATATCTAACATAAACAAAACTGAGCACTCGATTAAAATGATAGTCTACTGTCCTAGAAATGAAAATTTTAGCATCTTTTACTCATCCTCATGTCATTCCAAACCAATATGACTTTATTTCTTCTGCAGAATATAAAAGAAGGTATTTAGAACAACATTGGGAACCAAAAAATTTTGGACAACATTGACCTCCATTGTATGGACAAAAAACATCTCTCAGAATATCTTATATATTTTGTTCCACAGAAAAAAGAAAGTCATACAGTTTTGGACTGACATGAAGGTGAGTAAATAATGACAGAATATTCAATTCTGGGTGAACTATCCCTTTACGTTTCCTGAGCCACGAAAGGGCAAACTTTGAGCAGTGGTCTCTCTTTATGCACGTACCATCTACAGGAGTTCATTTACAAAAAGAAATATTATGCAAACATAGTTTCCTAAAAGTGTCAGACCCGAGCCAAGCTCTGATTAAGCTCTGACCGAAATGTTACCTCTACCCCATTCATAACCCTCCTTCAGAACCATTTACCTGGAGAGCAGAGCTGACCTGCAATGACAAGTAGCATCATCATTAATACAAACCCCTGCGAGAATGAACTCAGTTTAATGATTCAGCCAATAGGTGTTAAACTTTTGCTAATATGTCCAGGGTTTTGTCTCCCCAACACGAAAATGCTGCCAAACATGGAAATTACACATTATCTTTGGAGATTAATGAAAGCGGCCCAAGATAAATGCATGTGAAGGGAAAGGATTATTCAAAATGTGGATCATTATAAAAGGTTCATCATTCGCATTAAGCCACAGTTGTGCTCTTTTATTGGAAACTTAACAGATGCACATAAAACATTAGCTCAGTAGTGAACTACTCTAAATATAAATCTTGTCTGTCATTGAGACACTTTGTGCATTCACAGGTCATCTGGTTTGAGGTCTAAGCACTGTGACTGTCAGAATACAGAGTAGACTTCTGGAGGAGATTTGAACCTCCCATTGGAGGAAGACGAAGAGGAGCAGGAAGAGACAGTGGTAAGCACTCATTTAGCACACTTCCACTCTAATATCCATTTTTAAGGACATTTTAAAACATAAAAATGTATGTATTGATATAATTTATCTGACCATTCGTCTTAAGCTTATTTATTTATTTATCTAAGAGTAAAAATAAATCTCTAACGCTATAATACTGTTCCCTTTGTTTACTGCATTAGTTAACATGAACTAATACATTCTTTAGAATTATTTTTCATTGTTAATGTTAATTTCAAAATCTACTAATAGATTATTACAATTAAAAGTTATATCTGTTAATATTAGTAAATGGATTTTAGCAATTAATATTTGTACTTTTATTTCGTTATTACGTTCTTATGTTAAAAATGAATAAATACTGTAACAAATGTATTGTAATGTTAGTTAATACATTAATTAACGTTAACTAAACGGACATTATTGTAAAGTGTTACCACTTTATTAAATATAATTTGCAAGGTCACGTCATCTTGGGAAATCAATATTAGATTATTAATGATGATTGTGATAGTTATTCTTATTAAAGTATTGGCCTATAAAATCTGACATATTACATAGCATGCTATAAGCAGACTCTGGTGTATGATATGAAAGATTTTGTTGTTAAAAATAATAATAAAATATTTTTAACATCTGTAATAGTGTACAGTACCTTTGCAGTGATGAAAATGCATTCACATCATTTATAAAGTGTCATTTTCTTTTAATAACTGAAAGATCTAAGAAAGTTCTCTCATGTGCTCCAAAGCTAATATTGTATGTGCTTCTTAGAGTAGTTAATAGGCGTGTAATGTTTCACAAACATAATCATTCGGTACGTACCTCTGTATTAAAGTCAGGGGGAGAAAACTAAATGTGAAATTGCTTCTTTTTCTTCCTTTTTATCAAACAGTATAACATATAACTTGTTTTCATGACAAATTTATTTAAACATATTAAATAATTAAAACATTACTAACCGGTAAAGTAAATATAATGAATATATAAGCTAATATAGTGCATATATTTAGTGAAATGCTCCCCTCTAGAGTTCATTTCTCTATAGTGCACTAACATGCTGTGGACACTAAATGACTTGCCTGAGGTAAATGCAATGCTATGTGAGATATTATTCTCAAGCTGTTTTATTGATGTCTTTCTGCGGTTGAAACACTGGTTGAGAGATTGCATGTAATATATATATGCATAGATCGTCTGTTCTGCTTCTGTACTTTTTCCTGTCGTAGCGGATAGCAAATAGCGTTGCATTACCACACGCGCCCCCTTCTGGATTGGAGTGTGGGTCACCTGTGACTGACTGTTTTCATCATCTGACTGTATGCATCGACATCCGTACCATGATGGTTCGGGATGAATACATATACTGTTGCACCCCTTGTAGATAATGGTTCTTTTGGGAAGCATCCTGTAAACATTAAGAGCAATAGCATTGTTCTTAGCGCTTCTGGAAACCCAGACCAGTTTTATTAATTCTTTATAAAGGAAAAATGAGTTTTGTGCATTTATGTTAATCATTGTTACCCACTCAGCTGATGCAAAATATCACTGACACTCTAGCAACATGAGAACAGGAGACAGGAGACGTGTCCAGTTGTCCCCTGAAGCAAGCGAGTGTTGGTATCTTGGCTGTGTCCTGTCAGTTTAGCCTAGTGGGAGTGGAGAGCCTGGCCGAGCTGCTGATCTGGGGCAGTTTGGCACATACCCGCCCCCAGAGATGGTGTGTGTGTGAAGGACCCGGCTGGGCTGCCCGTGAGAGTGCTTGAGGCACTTTACCTTCTTTACCCTCTGCTGGAACACATGAACGTGTTGTGTGTCATGTTCCATAATTCATGGCTGTCCCTCTCGTTCTCACTGGATCTCCCTCCTTGGCAGACTGCCGTCTTCTGTCTGTCTGAATGACACAATGACAGATATGAATTAGAGACGTGCCACAGGACATCCTCAATGGTGCATTCCTCACTTAATACTGAGCTCTCAATGAAACCTGTGTGCAATCATTCATTATTCTGGTTCTTTGTTCATTTCTCAACAGCCTTCTGGTTGTATCTAATACCAGATGAGGTCAGAAATCCCACAGACTTGCACTGAAGGACCTGAGCCACATCTAGCAACTCGGCAACACAATCGTGGCAAGCATCAAAGTGTGAAAATGATATAAATATGCTAGATTTTTCCATGCAATCATCAGATTCAGTGTAGCCAACTATTTTCAGCTAAAGCCTGCTCAGAAAGTTGCTAAATGTCGCTAGATGATGTGCTGTAATGCGCTGTCTGCAATTTACATCTGTTTTCTCTCCTACTTCATGCTCACATACTGTATTTTAATACAATATATCATCGAATATACAATAAAGCTGTTCTCGTTTACAAATTTTCTGTCAGACAACAGAAAAAGTATGCCGACTATATGTTAACAAGCAGTCCAAAAATTCGCTAGATTTGTTGATAGTCGCTTTTTTGAAAGAAAAGGAAAAAAGAAAAAAAATACGCTAAAGGGGTCTGAAAAGTCGTTAGTCTAAGTTAGTAACACTGATCAGATTGTCTCCCAACCTGTGTTTAATTACCTTTTGGATTAGAAATATGTGTTAGGTTTGTGTTTAATTATGGTGAAGAGAAAGGTATTCTATGGAAGCTTGTTTCCGCCAGTGAAAAATAATAATAATAATAATAATAAAAAAGGTAATTGCAACTTTTTCTCTCACAATTCTGACTTTTTTCACAGAATTGTGATATAAACTTGCAATTACGAGTTATAAAGTCTGAATTGCAAGATGTAAAGTTGGAATTGTGTGTTATAAAGTAAGAATTGTGAGATATAAAGTCAGAATTGCGAGATATAAAGTCAGAATAACTCGCAATTCTGAGAAAAAAGTATTTTTTCCCCTCAGAATTGGACTTTTATATCTTGCAATTGCAAGTATACAGTGGGTACGGAAAGTATTCAGACCCCCTTAAATTTTTCACTCTTTGTTATATTGCAGCCATTTGCTAAAATCATTTAAGTTATTTTTTTCCTCTTTGATGTACAGACAGCACCCCATATTGACAGAAAAATACAGAATTGTTGACATTTTTGCAGATTTATTAAAAAAGAAAAACTGAAATATCACATGGTCCTAAGTATTCAGATCCTTTGCTCAGTATTTAGTAGAAGCACCCTTTTGATCTAATACAGTCATGAGTCTTTTTGGGAAAGATGCAACAAGTTTTTCACACCTGGATTTGGGGATCCTCTGCCATTCCTCCTTGCAGATCCTCTCCAGTTCTGTCAGGTTGGATGGTAAACGTTGGTGGATAGCCATTTTTAGGTCTCTCCAGAGATGCTCAATTGGGTTTAAGTCAGGGCTCTGGCTGGGCCATTCAAGAACAGTCACAGAGTTGTTGTGAAGCCACTCCTTCATTATTTTAGTTGTGTGCTCAGGGTCATTGTCTTGTTGGAAGGTAAACCTTCAGCCCAGTCTGAGGTCCTGAGCACTCTGGAGAAGGATTTCGTCCAGGATATCCCTGTACTTGGCCGCATTCATATTTCCCTCGATTGCAACCAGTCGTCCGGTCCCTGCAGCTGAAAAACACCCCCACAGCATGATGCTGCCACCACCATGCTTCACTGTTGGGACTGTATTGGACAGGTGATGAGCAGTGCTTGGTTTTGTCCACACATACCGCTTAGAATTAAGGCCAAAAAGTTCTATCTTGGTCTCATCAGACCAGAGAATCTTATTTCTCACCATCATGGAGTCCTTCAGGTGTTTTTTAGCAAACTCCATGCGGGCTTTCATGTGTCTTGCACTGAGGAGAGGCTTCTGTCGGGCCACTCTGCCATAAAGCCCCGACTGGTGGAGGGCTGCAGTGATGGTTGACTTTCTATAACTTTCTCCCATCTCCCGACTGCATCTCTGGAGCTCAGCCACAGTGATCTTTGGATTCTTCTTTACCTCTTTCACCAAGGCTCTTCTCCCCCGATAGCTCAGTTTGGCCGGACGGCCAGCTCTAGGAAGGGTTCTGGTCATCCCAAACGTCTTCCATTTAAGTATTATGGAGGCCACTGTGCTCTTAGGAACCTTAAGTGCAGCAGAAATTTTTTTGTAACCTTGGCCAGATCTGTGCCTTGATCTGAGCTCTTCAGGCAGTTCCTTTGACCTCATGATTCTCATTTGCTCTGACATGCACTGTGAGCTGTAAGGTCTTATATAGACAGGTGTGTGGCTTTCCTAATCAAGTCCAATCAATATAATCAAACACAGCTGGACTCAAATGAAGGTGTAGAACCATCTCAAGGATGATCAGAAGAAATGGACAGCACCTGAGTTAAATATATGAGTGTCACAGCAAAGGGTCTGAATACTTAGGACCATGTGATATTTCAGTTTTTCTTTTTTAATAAATCTCTAAAAATATCAACAATTCTGTGTTTTTCTGTCAATATGGGGTGCTGTGTGTACATTAATGAGGGGGAAAAAAAGAGTGAAAAATTTAAGGGGGTCTGAATACTTTCCGTACCCACTGTATATATCACAATTCAGAATTGTGAAATATAAACTCACAATTGCAAGTTTATATCTAGAAATTCTGAGGGGGAAAAAAATAAAGATTTGCGAGATAAAAAGTCGCAATTATCTTTTAAATTGTTTTACAATTTTGGAAACGAGCTTCCATAGTATTCAGTTCAATTTGTTTATTAATTGATAGAAATAATTAGAAATGTATCCATAGTTACATATTAATATGTTTACATACTTTATGATGTACAGATATAGTACAACCCTTGTGAAAAAGAAGTACACTTTACCATACTTTTAAAAAACAGCACTTATTATAGAAATAATATATTTTAAAATAATATACTTAAGTGCTAACTGAATGTAATGTTTTTGCACACTTATTTGCATGTCAATTGCAGTTAAATGAAAATTTGGTTTTTATTTTATATTTAATTTGCTGATCTTCAGAGTGCTTTTTTGACCCACTTAAGAACATCTTTTAGCCACGATTAGACCTCAGTTCAATTAGGAGATTTGGCTAAGTAAAGTTTTTATAATCATGCCTTAGATAAAAACCTTACTAGTGTGCATCTTGAGATAAAACAATGGTACTGACATATTTTGAGATATGTCAGTGCAAGTTGCTTTCAGTAAAGACATCTCATACATGGATTTTAGTCTGGGACTAGACTTAAGCCTTGTCTGTGAAACCAGGTATTTAATATTGAATAACACTACAGTTAAATTACAATCAAGTATTTTACATGTGCTTTAGGGGGCATTAACACGACATCTGTTTTAAACTAAAAACAGAAAACTTTATTTGCGTTTTGGAGGCCGAAAAATGCAAACTTTTGAAAATGGGTTTTCAAAGTGCAAGTTTTTGAAAACCATACCGTTTTCGTCTCCATGTGAGCTACAAAAACGCGAATTTGTAAAAACGGTGACATCATGCGCATGCGTATTACAGTCTATAGGTGGGTAGTGTTTCTTTACAAAGTGACATCGCCAACTACTGGCCTGGCAGCAGAATACATTTTTTACGAACGGGAATCCTTTTGACAACATTGTTGTCTGTGCGCGGAAAAACTTTTCTGTGACAAAGAACTATAGCTTCTTAACTGCAGCTTTGTTTGAAGCTAACTTCATATTTAAATTTTATCACATATTTTCTTTTCTTTCGTTTTTTTCAAATACTATTGCTTAAAGAATAACAATTTGACCACCTGCAGAACTGCTTTCGTAATCAAATGATGGTGAGAAAAGTAATGCAACAGTTGCATTCATACAAGAACCCAATTATTAACTTTTCAAAGAGTAGTACAGTAATGTGCAGTAACGCTCCCCAGCTCTGGTCCTAACACACTCTTTGTTCATAGTTCATGTGTTCATGTGATGTGAGATAACCCCTCTCTCTCCCTCTCTTTACAGTCGCAGCACTTGCTGAAAGCTTTTCCGTTTCATCTGGGATGATGTGCTCTCTCTGTGAAGACATTCCTGACGGCCGAGGTAACACAGATTTACCCTCTGCACCACAAATGTGTTTAGAAAAGATATGATATACGGGGCCCAGCGTTTTATGACTGGAGCTGTTCATTACATTCCTGAAGTGGCAGCATATCTCAGCGAATACTGGTCTCCTTCACCTCCCAACCTGACCTACGTGTGTCCTCCCAGATCAACAGTCAATTACAGTCTCTCTCGTGCGCTCGCTCTCTCACTTTCTCCCTCAGAGAAGAAAGGAAGTTTTTGGGCCGGCCGCGGTGCCACTGCCTGGCTAATTAGAACCAGGGTCTGTTAAAACGAGAGCTTTAGTAAAACATGCAGTAAAACCCTGAAGGCGAACCATAAACTAACCCATTTCTTTCATTCTTTCAGAGGGAACTCGGTCTGAAACCTGGGCGTAAACTTTTACGAGCACCCCTGGGGTCACCAGTAAACCCGTTAATAGAGATGAGATATGAGGGCTCCCAATGGCCTCCCATTTCGTTTCTTTTTCTGTTTTTTGTGTGTGTTTTTGTGTTCTTAAGGAGGGTCAAGTGCTCGGGTTCTAGCTCAGGGTTTCTTAGAGGAACAGCACTATGAGAAAAGAATAAAAAAATGAATGAAATGGGCTATAGTTTATGGCTTGACTTCAGGGCTCTTATATTTGCTTTTTATAAAGCTAATAAAATCAGTCTAACCATATGCAGATTAATTAACTTGAACAATTCACAAACGCACATACTATATAAATAATTAAGAAAAGTCCCCAAATGAAGATGACATTATTGTGAGTAAAGTTTTGAATAAACAAAAAGTGTCTTCAGAAGTCTAATATATATAACATATTTATACACTACCACTCAAAAGTTTGGGATCGAGAGATTTTTAATGTTTTTAGAAGAAGTTTTGTCTGCTCACCAAGGGTGCATTTACTTAATTAAAAATACAGTAAAAACAGTAATATTGTGAAATTTTATTACAAATTAAAATGACTTTTCTAATTGAAAATATTTAAAATTTTGCAAATATTTTAAAATTGTAAAATTTTCAGCATCGTTAATCCAGTCTTCAGTGTCACATGATCCTTCAGAAATCATTCTAATATGCTGATTTGCTGCTCAAGAAACATTTATGATTATTTTCAATGTTGAAAACAGTTGTGTACTTTTTTTTTTCAGGATTCCTTGATGAATAGAAAGTTCAAAAGAACAGCATTTATCTGAAATACAAAGCTTCTGTAGCATTATACACTACCGTTCAAAAGTTTGGAGTCAGTAAGAATTTTTATTTTTATTTTTTTGAAAAGAAATTAAAGAAATGAATACTTTTATTCAGCAAGGATGCATTAAATCAATCAAAAGTGGCAGTAAAGACATTTATAATGTTACAAAAGATTAGATTTCAGATAAACACTGTTCTTTTGAACTTTCTATTCATCAAATAATCCTGAAAAAAAATATTGTACACAAATATTTTGTACAATTGTACACATTAAATGTTTCTTGAGCAGCAGATCAGCATATTAGAATGATTTCTGAAGGACCATGTGACACTGAAGACTGGAGTAATGATGCTGAAAATTCAGCTTTGCATCACAGGAATAAATTACTTTGTGAAATATATTCAAATAAAAAACAGTTATTTTAAATTGTAATAATATTTCACAATATTACTGTTTTTACTGTATTTTTAATTAAATAAATGTAGCCTTGGTGAGCAGACAAAACTTCTTTTAAAAACATTAAAAATCTTAGTGGTTCCAAACTTTTGGACTGTACTGTGTGTGTATATAATATATATATAAATATATATATATACAGTTTATAAAATAATGAAAACTGAAGACTTTTTTTTTTAGTAAAATCTTATGTTTCTTGAATGAAAAGGCATCTTTAGTGCTTATTTTTTTTTTGTCTCTAATTTGAATTTGACTGAATTTTGACAGAACGCACACAAACAGCCTTTTTAGGCCCGAGGGGGAATTTAAAGCCCTGATCGGAGTTACACCAAATCTATTAGCACAGGAATAATGATGCCGTTGAAAAAGCTGACAAAACAATTTGTTAATATTATAAATGATAATGATTTTTTGGCGGTCACGTTGCCCCCGGGCAACAAAAACACACCCAAACGTCACGTCGCAAGGTTTATATGTCTGCGTTAGCGTTGTCACGAGGGCAGCACGCTTCATATTTCAGAGCTATGCTAACTTTCTCGGGTTACCACGTATCCCAGGCTTTCCTACCCCTTAGACCACCCCCGATTAATCTTCCCCTCGTAGCGCCTTTATAATTTGCCATTACAAAAGCCATTAAAGCGCAGTCTGATTCAGGCCCCTGGAGGATATTCTAGCTGAGAGATCGAGAGGCTCCTAGAGGCCCCTGGCGGCCCTTTGCACCTCGGACGAGCCCCGAGTCGAGCGGACAGGTCCTTAAAGCTGGGTGAAAAGATCAGCCAAAAGAAAACAAGCATGATTAATGAGAGAAAACGAGGGCCCTTTGCTTTCTTTCATCTGCTCTGATTCTGGTCTTCGGTGAGCCATTAACCCACAGGACAACTGTCCACCGGAACGCTGAGAAATGAGCTCCCTGTGCTCGGTTCAGGCAAATGTTTATGCCTCACAAATGAAGGTGGAACCAAGGGACATTCAAGAGGTGGAAGAGCATGGAGGAGAGAAAAACAAAGCTCAACTGACCGCTTGGAACCAAAGTTGAACCGATATCATTAGTAACGGTCTTGCGGCAGCCCAGCTAATCACTAATTCTCTTTTTTCACGCTGCAAAGCCGAGCA
Source organism: Chanodichthys erythropterus (assembly GCF_024489055.1). Lineage (NCBI taxonomy): Eukaryota > Metazoa > Chordata > Actinopteri > Cypriniformes > Xenocyprididae > Chanodichthys > Chanodichthys erythropterus. Next base: position 32,796,401 of record NC_090221.1, read on the forward strand.
AAATCAGCTCTGAAAGTGAAATGCCTCATTTGTGGGCCATTTTAAATGAACCATGAGGTTACAGATCATGTGGTCTACAAAATTATCACAAATCAGAGCATTAAAAAGTAGGTAAAGCACTCTGAGGGGAATTCACTGAATGAACTGTGCCTGCTGGTGTAGTGTTCTTTATTTGCACACAGTGTCTGTGTTGATTTAGCACTCGATTCACTACAGGAATGATGCAAATAATGCATCAAGGGAAAGGTCTTCTGGTCAAGACCTTTATTATAATATGAAATTAGTTAAGAAAAAAAATCAAGAGCACATGTGTTGCTGTATTTCCTTCCCTCCTTAATTTTGTTTTAATCCATGTGCTCTTTTTCCCCTTTTTTTTTCCAAATTAAAAATGCATCCTCTACAGTTAAACGGCTACTATCCACGCTCATTTAGTGCTGTGCTGTAGTTCACAAATGTCTCTTTTAAACAAAACAAAACACCTCATTTCTTCAGGCAGTAATGTGTCAGCATGTTTCTGCCACGAAAGGTAATTGCAACTTTTTATCACACAATTTTATCTTTTTTCTCAGAATTGTGGGGCGAGAGGGTGGGGCGAGAGCCGTGAGAGAATAGCGCGAGGCTGGTGGCGCGAGTGATAATGAGTGTCAGCTGCGCGTTGCACTGGTCTCGTATCTCACGGAGGAGCTCCGGAAGCATAAAAGAAGGAGCGACGACAGTGAAGGACAAGAGAGAGGACCAGGCCTGGACTTTATGTTATGTTTTATTATGTTTGCGTTTTAATATATATTTTACTTTCTTTTCTGTTGTTTGTTTATTTTATTTATTAAAGCGTGTTAAACGTTCGCCGGTTCCCGCCTCCTTCTTCCCACATAAATGAACTACATTACAATATCTCTCAATTCAGACTTTTTTCTCAGAGTTGTGAGCTTAAATCTTGCAATTCAGACTTTTTCTCAAAATTGTTTAAATTTCGCAATTCAGACTTTTTTTTCTTGGAATTTAAATCTTGCAACTCAGACTATTTTCTCAGAATTGTGTTTAAATCACTCAATTCTGACTTTTTCTCAGAATTGTTTAAATTTCATAATTCAGACTTTTTTTTCTCTGAATTTAAATTTCACAATTCAGACTTTTTTTTCTCTGAATTTAAATTTCACAATTCAGACTTTTTTTTCTCTGAATTTAAATCTCGTAATTCAGACTTTTTTTTCTCTGAATTTAAATCTCGCAATTCAGACTTTTTCTCAGAATTGTTTAAATTTCGCAATTCAGACTTTTTTTTCTTGGAATTTAAATCTTGCAACTCAGACTATTTTCTCAGAATTGTGTTTATATCACTCAATTCTGACTTTTTTTCTTGGAATTTAAATCTTGCAACTCAGACTATTTTCTCAGAATTGTTTAAATTTCACAATTCAGACTTTTTTTTCTCTGAATTTAAATCTCGCAATTCAGACTTTTTTTTCTCTGAATTTAAATCTCGCAATTCAGACTTTTTCTCAGAATTGTTTAAATTTTGCAATTCAGACTTTTTTTTCTTGGAATTTAAATCTTGCAACTCAGACTATTTTCTCAGAATTGTGTTTATATCACTCAATTCTGACTTTTTCTCAGAATTGTTTAAATTTCACAATTCAGACTTTTTTTTCTCTGAATTTAAATCTCGCAATTCAGACTTTTTTTCTCTGAATTTATATCTCGCAATTCAGACTTTTTTTCTCTGAATTTAAATCTCGCAATTCAGACTTTTTCTCAGAATTGTTTAAATTTCGCAATTCAGACTTTTTTTTCTCGGAATTTAAATCTCACAATTTAGACTTTTTCTGAGAATTTAAATCCCACAACTCACTTTTTTCTCAGAATTGTTTAAATTTCGCAATTCAGACTTTTTTTCTTCGAATTTAAATCTCTCAACTCAGACTTTTTTCTCAGAATTTTGTTTAAATCTCGCAATTCAGATTTTTTTTCTCAAAACTGCAAGTTTAAATCTCGCAACTCAGACTTTTTTCTTAGAATTGTTTAAATTTCGCAATTCAGACTTTTTTTCTCAGAATTTAAATCTCTCAATTCAGAATTTTTTTCTCAGAATTTAAATCTCTCAATTCAGACTTTTTTTCTCAGAATTTAAATCTCTCAATTCAGACTTTTTTCTCAGAAAAGTTATAAAGTCAAAATTGCAAGAAATAAACATAAACTTAGATATGAATTTGCAATTGTGAGAAAGTCAGAATAATTTGTAATTCTGACTTTATTTCTCAGTATTGGGACTTTAAATCCTGCAATTCAGAGTTTTTCTCAGAATTTGGGAGATTGTGAGTTATAAAGTCTGAATTGAAACTCAAAATGCTGTGGAAAGAAGTCAGAATTGTGAGATATAAACTGGCAATTGCAAGAACAAAAGTTAGAACTGTAAGATAAAGTTATTTTTTTTATTCCCTGGCAGAAACAAACTTCCATAAGTAATAGCACAGCATTAATAGTGCCAGACATTTAACACTGTTTATATGTGACTATAATAAGCCCAATTTACACAGAAAAGAGACATGTTTTGTTGACAGTGAGTTCATTTAAATATGGTGCAGCTTTTTATCAGTGCAGAAAACACCTGTTAAACTGGATTTTGGGTGTTCAATGGATAAGACATAGGGGTTTTGCACTAAAATACAATGCACAAAAGAAGTGCAACTGTTTTCCAGATTAGGCATCTTTCATCAAATTGCTGCATTAAAACTATTGAATTTCTTTCTCCACAGTTGAACATCCATGAAGATAGAAGTGAAGTTGTGAGGCCGAGGCAGCACACACAGAGGGTGTAAATATCACGCTCCGTGCTAAGGGTCTGGGTGCGGGTACGGTTCGCAGCAAGTCCAGCCGCCCGCACCTGGACTGGGGTGAAACGGAATATGAGCTGAACTCTGCATCTCTGAAGCCGAGGCCTGCCAGCAAAGAGAGAGGAGTTCGGGGTCAGGGGAGAGAGAGAGAGAGAGAAAAGGTCACTCACACAGACAGTTTCACACAGTAATGTGTTTCAAAGCTGTTCCCTCTGCAAACACTCGATCACTTTATATCACTAGAAATCTTGAGGCCTTTCGCTAACCCTGCACTTTTCACATTGGTGAAAAACATTATGTAGAAATGGTCAGATGTGATTTAAAAGAATCTGACCATTTTATATTTCAGCTTTTGCAAATGTACCTATGACAAATGGCTTGCAGATCTCAAAAAATGACCTTCATAAATATGAAATTGGGCTGTCACGCTCAGCGCAACCCTGAATTTCTTTCTTTTTTTGGACCAAAATGATGTCATTTAATCTCGTGAAACCCCACAATGTCTCAGATTTCATTAGATCACATTATGAGAGATAGCTTAATGATGCAAAAGTATGTTTTCTTCCTGACAGCTCTGGCTACAGGAGAGAGCTCACGGCCTGCTGGGAGAGGGGAAATAATCGTTCATTAACCTTTGAACTGGAGAAGGTGTCAATTCAGTCAGGCTTCAGCCGCCACACACACATACAACACACACAAACGCATTCCCTGCAGAGATTTTGCAAACAGGCACTTTACATTTCATATGATACCGTAAACGTAACACTTTACAATAAAGTTTCATTTGTCAACATTAGTTACCTCATTAGATTTGAACTAATATTGAAAAAAATACTACTAAACAAGCATTTATTAATCTTAGTCAATGTTAATTTTAACATATACGTTATTAAAATCGAAAGTTGTATCTGTTAATTTTTGTTATATAATGGGCCTAAGCTAACATGAGCTAACAATAAACAGTATAATTTGTATTAACTAAGATTAATAAATACTATAACAAATGTATGGAGCATTGTTAGTTAATATTAGTCAATGTACTAACTAATGGGACCTTATTGTAAAGTGTTCTCTGTTTGGGGTTTCTCCAAAACACGTTGGCCACAATTATTGTCACCCTTTTATTCATTACTTTTTGCCAAGATAACAGCCCTGAGTCTTCTCCTATAATGCCTGATGAGTTTGGAGAACACCTGACAAGAGATCAGAGACCATTCCTTCATACAGAATCTCTAGGTTTCAGGTCAGGGGACTGGGATTGCCATGGCAGAAGCTACATTTTGTGCTCAGAGACACAATTTTGTGTTGGTTTTGATGTATGTTTTATGATCATTGACCTGATGGAAGATCCAACCACAGCCCATTATTAGATTTCTAGCAGAAGCGCTCAGGTTTTGATTTTTTATCTCTTTTTATCTGTTTATCTGATGCCATGTATCTGAACAAGATGTCCAGGACCTCCAGCAGAAAAATAGGCCCACAACATTAAAGATCCAGCAGTATATTTAACGGTGGGCATGGGGTACTTTTTATCCCTCTGTGCACCAAACCCATCTGGTGAGTTTGCTGCCATCTATCTATCTATCTATCTATCTATCTATCTATCTATCTATCTATCTATCTATCTATCTATCTATCTATCTATCTATCTATCTATCTATCTATCTATCTGTCTGTCTGTCTGTCTGTCTGTCTGTCTGTCTGTCTGTCTGTCTGTCTGTCTGTCTGTCTGTCTGTCTGTCTGTCTGTCTGTCTGTCTGTCTGTCTGTCTGTCTGTCTATCTGTCTATCTGTCTGTCTGTCTGTCTTAGATAGATAGATAGATAGATAGATAGATAGAGAGAGACAGCCTGTACTGTGACCATAATTGTGAATATTTATGATCACTTTATTACTTCTTTTTTTCTTCTTTTTTTTACTGACATGAATGACACCTCAAATCATGCAGCTTCTTAAGGAGATGTTCGCTGTAAAATCCCACAGTTACAGTGAAGGAGGGATCTGAGCTACATCAAGAGACCAGAATATCACAAAGACCAGTAAGCAACCATCTAGAACATCATTGCATCGTGGTGGAGACTTTTGCAAAGGCAAGCTCCACTAAAAACCTTATTTTTTATTAAATACTGTTTCTGAGTATTAGTATAGATACAAGCCTGAAAATTGTCATGGTGGTTTCTCTGCAGTTAAAACCAAATTCCTGCTGTTTGTGCCATTGATTTTGTTGTCATTTCTGTCTGGAGAGCAGACGTAGTTTATATCTTGCCCTCTCACAGTAGCTATAAACATCGACTGACCCCAGGCCTCGTGCTGACATTATAAAGAGTGTGGCGGTAGTTATGTGCGAGTCAGTGTTGTGTAAAAACAAACCAAATGCCATCGACAGAGCCGCTGTGTATTGGTACCGCAGCCGTCCGGCGGAGCTGTTAGCAACTGCTTCAGACGCTCAGCAGAAACACCCCGCGTGACATTTCCTACAAATGGAAAGAGTGCAAGAAAGAAAGCACATCCTAGAGGAAATGGCAGATTTTTTGACTCCGTTGGCCCGTTAGAGAATAGCTTTTATCGATTTGGACCATAAAGGCTGAGCAGAATGGTCGATGTTCATGTTTGCTTTACACTAACTTGCTATTGGATGGTTGGAGAACATGATTGAGTGTGTATTGCTATCTTCAAGCTTTCTGGTTTGCCAATATTGAGTTATTTCTTTTGTATGGTGTTTCCAGATTTAGTGAGGATCTGATGTCAGAAACTTGAATGTTTTCTGTCTGCAGTATAAACAGTATAGATACCCAGAAATGCTCAGATGTTGCTCTTAATAAGACACTTAATATTCAGGAAAATTATTGTTTTGACTGTACTGACACAATCGGATGAGAACAAAACTTGAACTGAATTGGTCTGAATGGTGACACTATTGTCTTCTTTAGAGCTACTTGTAGCTAAATTGAACTTATTTCATTGTACTGAACTGAATCAACACTGAACTGATGAACTGAAGACATGATTGTCTTTTTAGAGCTGCTTTACAGCAAAATTTGAATTTGTGTCATATTTGATGAAGTTTGCATCATTGATTCTGTTATTTTCCTCTGTAAAGCTGCTTTAAAACAATCTGTATTGAATAAAGCGCTATATAAATAAAGGTGACTTGACTTTTATAGCTTAGTGTCACTCATTTAAGCACCAGTTTTGTCTAAACTGTGTTCATAAAGATAGAAAAAGAAACAGTTGTTAATATATGGTTGCAATTAATGTCGATAATTTGGTTTTGGAAGAATTTGATGAGAAATGTCTGAGCTCTCTTTGAGACTTTTGATGGCGGACTTGGGTAATCTGAGCATAGTTTGTGATATTGTTGAGATTTTTGCTCCCTGTTTAATCTCAGTGTGGTCTTAAAAGGCAACTGAGATATTAATGAGATCTCATAGGTACATCTGTCACCTTCTTGTATCAATCCACATTGGATAAACAGGAAGTGACATGCAGAAAGGGCTCCTGAGCTGTGGATAACAAAGCTTGTTAATTATTCAAGAGTTTGTGATTACAGGGAGAATGTGCCCTTTTTTATTAGAGCAGGGGTAATTACTGCAGTGCCCTACGTCTGTCCAACAAGAGCTGTAACATGGTTAGAGATGATTCCCAAATGTATTTGTTGAAAGCAAATATCCTTCAATGGAAGATATTGAGATATTGCTTTGACATATTCATGATCTTCTGTTATACACCTGTTTCATGCTCAAATTGGTTTTGAAAAATGCATTTGCCATAAGAAAAAATATAAAATATTTAGTTCTGACTATAAATGATATGATTGCATGCGCCACATGTTCTCTTTTAATGCTCAAAGTTATATTTTGCTTGGCAACCATTATCAGCCTACATATTACTTAGCAAAATAAATAATAATAATAATAATGTAACTAAATTAAATTGTAAATTGTGTTTATATCTCACAATTCTTAGAAAAGAAGTCAGAATTGTGAGATGCAAACGTGCAATTGTGTGGAAAAAAGTCAGAATTGTGTGATTAATAAGTCACAATTACCTTTTTTATTTAGTGGCAGAAACAAGCTTCTATAGTTTACTATGCGGCTGCGCTTGGAGAAGAAAGCACATGAGATGAGACCCAGACCATGAATTAAAGGAGGATCCGCGTTTATTTTAGAAAAGCTTTCCAGCACTGGAGAGAGCTAAGTGGGAAGGCCTGAAAATAGACACAGAGGCTGCTTTGATCCTGCTACTCATGTGAGTAACACAGTTTTGATTGTTTGGAGCTGCTGTGTTGTTTGCGACTAACAACCAACACTTTTTATTTACTCTTGTGTACTGTACGTTAAATTTTTGTGCTTCCTTGTCGTTCGCCCATCAACTGGGCTTTATTTTTCGTGAAGCATTTTGTTGCACGTCAGCTGTGATAAACAGACATCCACTCGCATTGCATGTGTAACAGTGGCCAGATAGTGAGAGTTTTGCAGTTAAACTACTGCACACTGATGACTGCTAGAGAATGCAGTGTTTAGCGTCATTGTTAGTGTACTTGCCTCGCATGCCAGCAGCGATCGGGCTAGAGTTCGTGTGGTTAGGATTGGAGTGTTTTTGGAGGCGGAGCAATGAAGAGAGGGGTGGGTTTGTTTGGGTTGATTTCAAATATCAACAATGTCTAACAGCGTTGTTCAAAATCTACTTACCGCACCTTTAAGAAAACATTTACATAGTTAACTAAATCTAAATTTATTTGCATGACAGTTAGTACAGCTTCAAATCTGTTAATAGTCAAATAATAGTCATACAAATATAAAATAAACATAAAAAGTTTTGATTATATTACATTACATATTATACATAATGTGTGTTTTGTATATGTACATATAAAAAGTTGGGACACTGTACAAATTGTGAATAAAAACAGAATGCAATGATGTGGAAGTTTCAAATTTCAATATTTTATTCAGAATACAACATAGATGACATATCAAATGTTTAAACTGAGAAAATGTATCATTTTAAGGGAAAAATTAGATGATTTTAAATTTCATGGCATCAACACATCTCAAAAAAGTTGGGACAAGGCCATGTTTACCGCTGTGTGGCATCCCCTCTTCTTTTTATAACAGTCTGCAAACGTCTGGGGACTGAGGAGACAAGTTGCTCAAGTTTAGGAATAGGAATGTTGTCCCATTCTTGTGTAATACAGGCTTCTAGTTGTTCAACTGTCTTAGGTCGACTTTGTCGCATCTTCCTCTTTATGATGCGACAAATGTTTTCTATGGGTGAAAGATCTGGACTGCAGGCTGGCCATTTCAGTACCCAGATCCTTCTTCTACTCAGCCATGATGTTGTAATTGATTCAGTATGTGGTCTGGCATTGTCATGTTGGAAAATGCAAGGTCTTCCCTGAAAGAGATGACATCTGGATGGGAGCATATGTTGTTCTAGAACTTGGATATACCTTTCAGCATTGATGGTGCCTTTCCAGATGTGTAATCTGCCCATGCCACATGCACTCATGCAACCCCATACCATCAGAGATGCAGGCTTCTGAACTGAGCGCTGATAACAACTTGGGTTGTCCTTGTCCTCTTTAGTCCGGATGACATGGCATCCAAGTTTTCCAAAAAGAACTTCAAATTTTGATTTGTCTGACAACAGAACAGTTTTCCACTTTGCCACAGTCCATTTTAAATGAGTCTTGGCCCAGAGAAAACGCCTGTACTTCTGGATCATGTTTAGATATGGCTTCTTTTTTGACCTATAGAGTTTTAGCCGGCAACGGCGAATGGCACGGTGGATTGTGTTCACCGACAATGTTTTCTGGAAGTATTCCTGAGCCCATGTTGTGATTTCCATTACAGTAGCATTCCTGTATGTGATGCAGTGCCGTCTAAGGGCCCGAAGATCACGGGCATCCAGTATGGTTTTCCGGCCTTGACCCTTACGCACAGAGATTGTTCCAGATTCTCTGAATCTTTGGATGATATTATGCACTGTAGATGATGATAACTTCAAACTCTTTGCAATTTTTCTCTGAGAAACTCCTTTCTGATATTGCTTCACTATTTTTCGCCGCAGCATTGGGAGAATTGGTGATCCTCTGCCCATCTTGACTTCTGAGAGACACTGCCGCTCTGAGAGGCTCTTTTTATACCCAATCATGTTGCCAATTGACCTAATAAGTTGCAAATTGGTCCTCCAGCTGTTCCTTATATGTACATTTAACTTTTCCGGCCTCTTATTGCTACATGTCCCAACTTTTTTGGAATGTGTAGCTCTCATGAAATCCAAAATGAGCCAATATTTGGCATGATTTCAAAATATCTCACTTTCAACATTTGATATGCTACCTATATTCGATTGTGAATAAAATACAAGTTTATGAGATTTGTAAATTATTGCATTCCTTTTTTATTCACAATTTGTACAGTGTCCAAATTTGTACAAATTGGGTTTGTATTTTATATATTTTAAATTCAAAAGTAAAGTAAATTACAATATCTGTTTGTTATATCATAATCTGTGTGACCCCGTCGTTGACTTTCTTTGATGAAGTTTGCAGGGCGTTCCAAATGAGCAATTATTGTCAGCAAAGTCTACTTCCACTGATATACCATGCTCAGGGAGCAGTGAACACTGCTTAGGGACCCTGTTGAATGGAACGCAACTTGTGTCATACTTATTGCCTTTTTATTTTGTGTTTTAATGAAAAAAAATATTTAAAGACAGGCATTTTCTTTTAATTAAGAAGGATTTAAAAAAAAAAAAAACAGCTGTGTTAGTGGTAAAACAATCAAATAGTATGATTTTAATGAGTTTTGGTTATGTAGACTGCATATAAATGTCAGCTCATATAAACTGTTTAAATGTATCCAGTGTCAAGTCAGTGATCATACAATGGCTGGATGTGTTTTGATATTTCATCTTTCACTTCTTTCGTTTAGTACTCACTCTTTCTCGTGCAGATCGGGAACTCTAATGAGTATGTCAGGCTGCTTGTGAGTGTGTGTGAAGTGTTTTGTCATCACCGTGTGTGTGTGGTTGTGTGTATGAAATGTGTCTGAGCTGATCTTCCTGTCCGTTTGCAGTCTCTACATCACCAGAAGAAAGGCATGAGTTGCTACCAGATGGTTAAACAAACACATCACCCAACTGCACATAACTCAGACCCAGTTAGTGTGCGCTGTCAAGGGTTCGAGGGGAAGCAGAGGGACGTCCTCCTCCTCCTCCTCCTCTCCTCGCCTCTCCTCTCTCCTCGTTCTGCGCTCCTTCCTTCCCATTACACAGTTCAGGGGAATGAAAACAGGATGGGAAAGATGGAGTGGAATCCATCGCTGTGTGTATTTAATTGTAATCAGCGAGCACATTTGTCCATGTTAGCGGCTCTCTGTCCCAGGTGTGTTGAATAAGGAGTACATCTGGGAACGCATCGCTGCGAGTGTGTGGGTGCGTGTGGAGATAAAGGGCTTCGTGGGGAAAGTCCTGTGTGTTGAGAGATGGAGGACTGGTCTCTTAGTAAGCGTGTGTAGGGGAGTCGTTGAAGACCCGGGGGGCAGAGGTTAAGAGTTTGGAGGTCATAAGATCACGGCATTTTACTCTCCCTTTACCTCATCTCGCTCTAAAAGCTCTCAGCGGCTCCCTTATGAGAGTCATTTGTTACTGCAGGCCTCCCGGTTTATCTCTCTCCCTGTTTTTAAATGAATACACACACACATGCACACCAGTGTTGAGGAAGCTGCTTAAAAACTTTATCAACTCGCAAGCTTCTCATGATTTAAAGGGTTAGATCACCCAAAATCATTAATTACTCACCTTATGTCGTTGCAAACCCGAAAGACCTTCATTCATATTCGGAACACAAATTAAGATATTTTTGATGAAATCTGAGAGCTTTCTGTCCTCCGATAGACTGCAATGTTATTATCACATTCAAGGTCCAGAAAAGTAGTAAAGACATCATTAAAATAGTCAACGTGACTACAGTGGATCAACCTTAATGTAATGAAGCGACGAGAATACTTTTTTTAATTATGAACCGGCGTTCTGACGTAGAACCCGGAAGCACTGCACTGTGTTTACTACCTCAATAGTGTAGGAGACTGACGTTGAAGAGAAGAAATTGTTGAATAAAGTCATTATTTTTTGTGGGGGGGGGGGGTTTGTGCACAAAAAGTATTCTCGTCACTTCGTAACATTTAGGTTGAACCACTGTAGTCACATGGACTATTTTAACAATGTCTTTAGTACGTGTCGTGGTAATAACTTTGCAGCCTATCAGAGGTCAGAAAGCTCTTGGAATTCATCAATAATATCTTAATTTGTTTTCGAAAGATGAACGAAGGTCTTACGGGATTGTAATAACATGAGGGTGAGTAATTAATGACAGAATTAAAATTTTTGGGTGAACTAGCCTTTTAATAGATTTTACAGTCAAGTTGCCATTTTAATATTTAACCACAATACGTTACAAACAAAACGGCTTCAAAGGAATTGTTCGCAAAAATGATAATTCTGTCATTATCACCTTTGTGACAAGTTATCAAACTTGTAAGAATTTATTTTTAATCTTCAAGCTGCTCTTTTACATACAGGAATAGCTGTAGCCGTCAAGCTCCAAAAAGAACCAAACAGCATTTTAAAGTAGTTCATATGGCTTGTATGCTATATTCCAAGATTTCTGGATTAATAATATAGCTCTGTGTGAGGAACTTAACTGTGAAAACATTCTCATCCGATACAGCTCTCAAATCTTATTCACTTTTCCGTATGTTATGGCACATAACATTTGCCAAAATGAGGGTGAGTAAATACTGTAATCACAGAATTTAGATTTTTTTGTGAATATTCCTTTATTTTATTTTTATGTATAACAGTCAGATGATCTACACTACTGTTCAAAAGTTCAACAGGAATATAGTAATGATGCTGAAGGAAAAAAATAAATTTTAAATATTATTACCATTTAAAATAACTGTTTTCTATTGTAATATATTTTAAAATTTAATTTATTCCTTCAGCATAATTACTCCAGTCTTCAGTGTGACATGTTCCTTCAGAAATTATTCTAATATGCTGATTTGCTGCTCAAAAAAACGTGATACCTATTTTTTTTTTTTTTAAGGATTTTCTGATGGATAGAAAGTATAAAGAACAGCATTTATATGAAACAGAATGCATCCTTGCTGATTTTTTTTTTTTTTTCAAGAAAAATCTTATTGACCCCAAAATTTTGAACAGTATTTGATAGATAGATAGATAGATAGATAGATAGATAGATAGATAGATAGATAGATAGATAGATAGATAGATAGATAGATAGATAGATAGATAGATAGATAGATAGATAGATAGATAGATAGATAGATAGATAGATAGATGGATGGATGGATGGATGGATGGATGGATGGATGGATGGATGGATGGATGGATGGTATTTATCTGGCACATAAATGAAAGAGGATCTCATAGGTTTATACAGATAAATTTACTCTAAATACAACAATAAAAATAGAAACACCCAAATATGTAGTATATTTAAACGTTTAATGTATATTTAAGATCAAAACATATTGAAGCATTTAATTAAACACTAAACTGTAAAAGTGCTTCAATGACTTAAATGAATCAGTGAATCATTTTTGTCTAAATGAACCAATTCCCTTAAAATGAATCAGACTTCCCAATGCTTTGCAAGAGAGAATGATATTCTAGTAGGAGAAGATTATTAAATCTGTGTGAGTAATACAACATGGAAAAACAAACTTGGTACTGTAAAAGATAATACATTATGAAAAATCCCTTGCTACTGAAAAATGTGGAAAAAGTTAGCAAAAGTTAATTTACTGTTCTATTCAGTAAGGTCCTTTGTGACAGTTTCTTTGTTTTTGTATGATTGCTTATGTAAGCAAGTGCCAAATCATATGTCTGTGTTTGATTGCATCTGAAAGTGGCATTTGGCCTCCCTGTAATTCATCATTGTCCCACATTTGACGATTAAAAATTGCTCAAGATATGCTGAAGAGGACAACAGGTCTGTCCTGAGCGTCAAAGGCTGTTGATTCTCACAGTAATGTTGAAGAATGTCAGATATGCATTGCATTACCTGCTCATGCGTTTTCTCTTTTAACAGCAGTGCACGCTGGGTGAAGAGGAGGAGCGATAATTATTATCGCATGTCTCCACAGCTCAACACAGGCAGCTGGGTGGAGGCCAACGTCAGTGATGCTCTAATGTGAGGCCGCATGACAGCGTAAATTACATTGGACTCTCGGTATGTGTAAAAGACGTCTGAAGTTCAAACGCAGACCAGCGCTGTCACTCCTACGGGTGCTGAAATGTGATTGGCAGAGGAGGATCCGGTGGGAGGGTGCAGAGGTAAACCAGATGTGTCTCCCTAAGAGAGAAAAATAAAAGTAGCTCCTTCGGTTGTCTTGGGCTTGTAAGATATTTCCCTTGTTTCATAGATTCTCATTTTTGAGACTGCTGCAGTGAGATAAGAGCAGTGCATGATGGACAGAATGCAGGCTGCATTTATTAAGATGAAAATGCACGTGTCTGTGTTTGCATGCCCTACCTAGATTGTTTATTCTCTTCATGCATCCAAAATGGCTCAACTATTGCCTGTTATCTGTCAGTCCCTGTGATTAAACTTCACTATAGGCAGAATAGCTGACCACTGCTAAATAAAGTGTTGGCTTTAATTGTGTATTTATTTATTTATTTATAGCAAGTAACATTATATAATCACGACTTTATATCGCAATTCTGACTATAACTCACAATCACGACTTTATATCTCGCAATCGTGACTTTATAACTCACAATCACAACTTTATATCTCGCAATCGTGACTTTATAACGCAATTCTGACTTTATAACACGCAATTGCGATTTTATATCTCACAATTCTGACTTTATAACACGCAATTGCGACTTTATATCTCGCAATTCTGACTTTATAACTCACAATCACAACTTTATATCTCGCAATCGTGACTTTATAATGCAATTCTGACTTTATAACACGCAATTGCGACTTTATATCTCACAATTCTGACTTTATAACTCACAATCGCGACTTTATATCTCGCAATTCTGACTTTATAACATGCAATTGCGACTTTATATCTCGTGATTCTGACTTTATAACTCACAATCTTGACTTTATATCTCGCAATTCTGACTTTATAACTCACAATCACGACTGTATATCTTGCAATCGTGACTTTATAACGCAATTCTGACTTTATAACACGCAATTGCGACTTTATATCTCGCAATTCTGACTTTATAACTCACAATCACGACTGTATATCTCACAATCGTGACTTTATAACGCAATTCTGACTTTATAACATGCAATTGCGACTTTATATCTCGCAATTCTTACTTTATAACATGCAATTGCGACTTTATATCTCGCAATTCTGACATTATAACACAATTCTGACTTTATATCTCGCAATTCTGACTTTATAACTCACAATCGCAACTTTATATTCGCAATTCTGACTTTATAACACGCAATTGCAACTTTATATCTCGCGATTCTGACTTTATAACTCACAATCATGACTTTATATCTCGCAATTCTGACTTTATAACTCACAATCACGACTGTATATCTCGCAATCGTGACTTTATAACGCAATTCTGACTTTTTAAAACGCAATTGCGACTTTATATCTCGCAATTCTGACTTTATAACACGCAATTGCGACTTTATATCTCGCAATTCTGACTTTAACTCACAATCACGACTTTATATCTCGCAATCGTGACTTTATAACGCAATTCTGACTTTATAACATGCAATTGCGACTTTATATCTCGCAATTCTTACTTTACAACATGCAATTGCGACTATATATCTCGCAATTCTGACTTTATAACACAATTCTGACTTTATATCTCGCAATTCTGACTTTATAACTCACAATCGCAACTTTATACTCGCAATTCTGACTTTATAACACGCAATTGCGACTTTATATCTCGCGATTCTGACTTTATAACTCACAATCGTGACTTTATATCTCGCAATTCTGACTTTATAACTCACAATCACGACTTTATATCTTGCAATCGTGACTTTATAACGCAATTCTGACTTTATAACACGCAATTGCGACTTTATATCTCGCAATTCTGACTTTATAACTCACAATCACGACTGTATATCTCGCAATCGTGACTTTATAACGCAATTCTGACTTTATAAAACGCAATTGCGACTTTATATCTCGCAATTCTTACTTTATAACATGCAATTGCGACTTTATATCTCGCAATTCTGACTTTATAACGCAATTCTGACTTTATATCTCGCAATTCTGACTTTATAACTCACAATCGCAACTTTATATTCGCAATTCTGACTTTATAACACAATCACGACTTTATATCTTGCAATCGTGACTTTATAACGCAATTCTGACTTTATAACACGCAATTGCGACTTTATATCTCACAATTCTGACTTTATAACTCACAATCACGACTGTATATCTCGCAATCGTGACTTTATAACACAATTCTGACTTTATAACACACAATTGCGACTTTATATCACACAATTCTGAATTTATAAAACACAATTGCGACTTTATATCTCGCAACTCGCAGATACCTCAGATAATTAATTCAAAAATTTCTGTGATCCCTTGAGCAACGATAGCAACTATCTAGATTGCTAACAGATAGCCAATAGATATTTTCAGTTCTCTTTCTCAGGTCAACTGTTGACAACATGTTTTGCTGAGCAAGAAAGTTAAACTAACATTTATAGCTAGCTACCCGTCAATCTGTCAATGTCTACAGCTACTGTAGCTACCTGAATAACAGCATAACTGACTTTTGAAGGAAACTCTATTGCCCCCTCGAGTACTGAGGTTTGTTACCGTCACAGTAATGCAATGATGCACGTTAATATGTACAACAGGACTGTGTGCTAGCACTGAATTGGAAAAGCATTGATTTCTGTGATTGTGTACTTTGTTTCTGGTCTAAGAACCCATTTGCTCTTTTACCAAACTCATGAAATTTAACAAAGAGCGTTTCACACACACACATACGCACACACTGTCATTGGCATTGGTCCTCTGTTTGATCAAGAAGTATGTAATTTATCTCTTGCTAAAAAGTTTGTTTTTGTTGTCAGTGAATGACAAATGATCCGACAGTGATTTTATCTCTAGCTGTCACGAAGTTAAAAGCTTATTTTTGTTGGACTATAATTTTGCGTTCAGTTTGCCTCCAGGGTGCATAGCTCATTCATTCACGCTTTTACCTTTAGTTGTGCGTGTGAATAAGACACTGATTCAGATGTCTTTAACACTGGAGGAACAACCAAATGTGTGAAGATATCAGCGAAACATCTGTGATTAAATCAGTAGATACGAATGAGCAGATAAAAAACTGTTAAAATAGGCAAAATGAGTTGCCAAAATCAAAGACCAAAACTAACCGTTAAGAAAATTAACCTATTTTTCTATTTTAATGGTTCCTAATTTTGTTCTTGAGGTCTCCTACAGTAGGTTTACATGGATTCAAAGTCAAAAAACACTTAAATTTTCTCATAATATACACTGCAGCATCACTTCTTTTCTCACAGTCTCTGAAACGGTTCGATAAAGGATTCGGTCTCTCTAAACCCCTCCTTTCCCGAGAGCCTGCTCTGCTCTGATTGGTCAGATGGCCCAATCTGGGCTGCATTCAGCCCTGACAAAATGTTGCAAAAATTTTTTTTTAAACGGAAATGGTGGTGTGATGAACACCCTGTTCTGATGACGCAAGAATTGCAACTATGGCAGCTGAGACGGCCATTCTTTGTGTTCTTTTTGAAGAATTGATATGCTAGATTTTTACTATAAAACTCTTATGACAAACATGTCTTCTAATTGTAAATCTTCAATTGTTGCGTATACCGAGCTGCAGCAGACACTTCATTTAATAATTTAAAATGCTTCTTTTGGAGACATACTGTACTCGAAAAAGCTCCTTTTGTTGATGTCTTTAAAAAAAAAAAAGAT
Organism: Chanodichthys erythropterus; assembly: GCF_024489055.1. Lineage (NCBI taxonomy): Eukaryota > Metazoa > Chordata > Actinopteri > Cypriniformes > Xenocyprididae > Chanodichthys > Chanodichthys erythropterus. The sequence continues at coordinate 32,813,255 of NC_090221.1, forward strand.
TTATAAAGATGCTAAATAATGTCTTTAATATGAAGGAATTTTCTGTATTGATTTTTCACAGGTGTTTTACATATTTTTTGAATTGCATTGTGTTGTTTTAGGGTTAAAGGAATAATAATATGATAATGTCCTAGAAGACATTAGAAGTACCGTTTCCATTTTCCTAAGTGTGTGTGTGTGTGTCAGGCATAAGTCATGCTCATCCTCTCTATCTCTCCGCAGGTCCAGGGACTGACAGTGAGACAGTAAGCAGAGATGAGGTGGTGAGAGTGAGCCGTGTGGGGAATTGAGTTGCATCGATCTGTCCCCTCCTCTGTCCCTGAGCCCATAAAAATCATTAACCTTTCTGCCACAGACACGCTAAAGCTACAGCCCAGTATCTAACGGAGGTTAATTAAAACTAAATGCAGGGAAGGGGGTATGATCTCAGGGGAGAGTCACCCAGACTTCTAAATGAGCTCACAGCAGGTCCGCTTTGACACACAATGTCGTCATTGTCCCCCTGTTATGGGACATGGACGCTAATATTCCTTTGGGTCTTTTCCCAAAGATTAATATAGTCCTTGGCTGTTGCCTGGTAAATTATGACCCCCTATCTCAGCGAAGGACTTGTTATTGAGTTATTAATAGCTTACTGGTGGGGATTCTAGTCGAGCACATATATTGTGTTGTTTCAGAGTCCAGGCACGTTTATTCATATAGTACATTTCATACACAATGGTAAAGTGATTTACATAAAAAGGATTTAAAAATCATTATAAAATGATTATAACATAAGAAATCAAATTCACAGTAAAAATTAAAAATTATAATATAAAAAAATGTAATTGTATTAAAAACAAATAAGAAGCAAAGACAAGAATAAATAATATGATGTAGTATAGGTTATTTTTTTCTTTTTAAACTGTAATAAAGCACAATGTGTACCTGACGTTTGTGGCTTTCAGTCAAAATACTGATTTTTTTTTTTTTTTTTTTTTACTTTTCGCATTTTTTTTCAGTAAAATGGATTTGCAATTGAATATTTAAGTCAAATCAAACCAATTACTGTTGAGGAGTAAATTATTAAAAAGTTTTAGCATTTGTTCAGTTCTTTCTGGTATAACTGATTAAACTATCATTGTAATTCAATTGAAGAGGCACATTTATGAATCCTGTCAACACTAGAAAAGTGTAAAACAAAGACAATTCAATCTACAGAGGCCAATTCATTCCGTGCATGACCCAAATCTCTGATTATTATACATTTTTAATGAATTTGTTATTGAAAAACCAAAATTATGCCTCAAATAATGACATTTTGAAATTCTAAGCCTTAATATAAAGCTCTGTGGAAACGTGCTTTGCAATGTAGCTCTGAATTTGATTACTGTAACGCTCTGTAATGACATACAAAATGAGTTCCTCTCCTTTTTCTGCTGGATAAACAGATAATGTTGCTGCAGCGCAGGGGAAGAGGACACACTTCAAGTTTATTGCTGTCTATTGAACATGTTATTGCTTTTCTCCCTGTAGAGTTTCTGTCCCAGGTGAGAGTGGAGACTTTGAGCATGTGCGTGTGTGTGTGTGTGTGTGTGTGTGTGTGGTGGCCCCTCAGTCCCACCCACAGCAGATCTGTAATTAAACCACTGTCGCTGACTCAGCCACTCAGACAGAAGCACACAAGAGGCCAGCGACTGAAGTGGAGATGAGAAGTTAAGGTGGAAAGTTCACTTAACAGAGCATGATGTTAAGATAGCATTAGTTAAAGCTATAAAGCAAGTCATATTTCACACATGCACACACATCAATGTATCATAATGATAGGAGTATGCTGATAGTCGTACCATTATAAGGACGTTCCATAGGCGTAATGGTTTTCATACTGAGCTGATGATATTTCCAGCCCCTAACCCTAATGCATTTTTACAATTTTAATAAAAATAAATACAAAATTGTTTAACATGTTTATTTCGCTTTTTGAATTACAAGAACATCCACATGTTCCAATGTAGGGGGAGTGGCCCAACACATGAATACACACTATAATATAAGGACTTTGGGTCCTCATAATGTAGGTCAAACCAGTACACACACACACATGTTGGGTTTTTTATGGGGACTTTCCATAAACATAATAATTTTTATACTGTACAAACTGTATATTCTATTCCCTAACCCTAAACCTACCCATCCATTTTCAAAAAACATCACTTAGTATGATCTATAAGCTGTTTTCCTCATGGGGACCACATTTTGCGCCCAAAACATAGGGAATACCTGAACCACACACACACACACACACGAGTATATTTTGTCTATGATATTTAAATACTTCACAAGTTTACTTTAAAATATAATTGTTTAATATTTCAAAATGTATATCTTGTATATACACTCTAAAAAATGTTTGGTTAAAAACAACCCAAGCTGGGTTGAAAATGGACAAACCCAGCAATTGGGTTGTTTTAACCCAGTAGTTGGGTTAAATGTTTGCCCAACCTGCTGGGTAGTTTTATTTAACCCAACTACTGATTAAAAATAACTATATGGCTGGCTTAAAATGAACCCAAAATAGGTGAGAGATTAAAAATCAGAAACATAATTACTAGAGGCAACAATAATAATCAAAAGGTGTACATTTATTAATAAGCAATTTAATAAATGTTTATTGTTTATTATTCATTATCTTATTTATAAATGCTCATTTATTAAACATATTAATAAATGTTAATTTCCAGCATATTTTGGGTTCATTTTAAGCAAGCAATACAGTCATTTTTATACAACAGTTGAGTTAAATAAAACTACCCAGCATGTTGGGCAAACATTTAACCCAACCACTGGGTTAAAACAACCCAATTGCTGGATTTGTCCATTTTCAACCCAACTTGGGTTGTTTTTTAACCCAGCATTTTAGACAATTGTCTACAGTACACAGGCTACTGATATGTACCATATAATATACCATATTATAAAAAGTTATTGTGTAGTTTTTAACTTGAGCTATTTACTAACTCTTAAAATGATTTCCATTGGTGTAAACATATTCTGGCTTATTCTGTATAAAGAATTTCTTGAATAAACCAGTTAATTTACTTGTTAACACATGAAGTACATTTTTAAATCCACTCTTATCAAACCTGATTAGATAATTTGCAGATTATTATTGATATTGGTGAAATAGTATGCTAGTGTGAATAATCTAGAACAAAATTCTGGATAGAATTCAGATCTTTGGATAAAATTATGCAATTTTTATTCAACTGGCAATAAAGATTTGACTCATTTTAAGTAAAACATTTACATTTACATTGTTTTAAATCTACTTTTACTGTTTAAAATGCATCTAAATAGCATCAGATTTGAATCTTTTTAGATTTTCATAAAGGGTTAGTTCACCGGTCCAAACCCGTAAGATCTTCAGAACACAAATTAAGATATTTTTGAGTCGGTGTTCTGACGTAGAACCTGAAAGCGCTGGACATAAACAACGTATCGGGGGGCTGAACTCAGATTTCATTAAAAATATCTTAATTTGTGTTCCAAAGATGAACAAAGGTCTTACAGGTTTGGAACGACATGAGGGTAAGTAATTAATGACAGAATTTTAATTTTTGGGTGAACTAACCCTAGATGTCTATGGTGATTATGGAACTAATAATTTCATCCTAAAACAGCTCTTTAGGTAAACATGGTGCTAAATTATATAATTAAACAACCTTTTAATTTAAACACATAACACATAAAATCTTCCTTTTTTATAGGGATGCAAGGAGATACTTAAGGTCCCACTTGTAGAGATGGAGAGCAGAAGAAAAGAACAAGCAGATGAGAGAACAAGCAGAGAAAAGACGGTAAAAGAAGTGAGAGGCTGAAACGTGAATGTTCCTCCTCCGGCCTGCTGCTGGTGTCCTGGTTGTCAGAGAGCAGCGCTACTGATGTATTCAGTATTGTGTTACTGACAGAACCCGCTTTGTTTGTGATGAATGACTGTGCCAGCAGTCCTGACGGCTCTGCTGTTCGATACATATAGATACAATGCCGGCTGCCTCCTTGACACGCTGATGGGCTTTTGTCCCCGTTCGTTTCTTTCCATACCGTTTAATCTCGGCCACCGTATTGTGTGTCGCTGGAGATCAGACCTGGCTTTTTCTCGCTGGGTGAGAAAAGAGTTTATTAACACACAACTGACCTGTAGTTGAGATTAAAGTTAAAAGACTTTTTCCTCTTGATAGGAATGCTGCCGTTGCCTGTGTGTGTTTTGCATCATTGTTTACAGGAGTAAAACAAAAGAGCCATCAGGCCATTTGAATAAGATGCCTTATAAAGCTAAGCTGATCAGGGCAGCGTTTCCCAAAAGCATCGTAAGCCTAAGTTGATCGTAGCTCCATTGGTTTCAATGGAGCTACGATCAACTTAAGCTTACGATGCTTTTGGGAAACGCTGCCCTGGCCTTTTTCTTTTCGTGTAGTTCATATTCTAAAGGCTGAATGTGATTTAATTGTTATTTGAGATTTTGGTAAAATGCTATTTTTAGCGGATTCTCCCTGATAATTTTTCATCATTGTAACAGCTGTTGCTAATGTTCTTCAGTGTGAGGCAAAAAACAACTACTTACAATTATTTTTTAATTACATGCTGAAATAATGCAATAATATACACTACCATTCAAATGTTTGGGGTCTGAAAGGTTTTTTAAAGGGATAGTTCACCCAAAAATGAAAATTTGATGTTTATCTGCTTACCCCCAGGGCACCCAAGATGTAAATGACTTTTTTTCTTCAGTCGAACGCAAATTATGATTTTTAACTGCAACCGCTGCCGTCTGTCAGTCAAATAATAGCAGTGATTGGGAACTTGAACAATAAGAGTCGAAAAAACTTCCATAGACAAATCCAAATGAAACCCTGCGGCTCGTGACGACACATTGATGTCCTAAGACACGAAACGATCGGTTTGTGCGAGAAACCGAACAGTATTTATATCATTTTTTACCTCTAATACACCACTATGTCCAACTGTGTTCAGCATTCGCTTAGTGAGGTCTGATCGCGCTCTGACAACGGAAGTGATGTCTCGCGCTCATTGAAGTATATGGGCGAGACATCACTTCCGTCATCACAACGCGTTTTTTGACCTCACTAACAGGAAGCTGAACGAAGTTGGACATAGTGGTGTATTAGAGGTAAAAATTATATAAATAATGTTCGGTTTCTCGCACAAACCGATCGTTTCGTCTCTTAGGACATCAATGTGTCGTCACGAGCCGCAGGTTTTAATTTTGATTTGTCTAAGCAAGTTTTATTTACTGTTATAGTTGAAGTTCCCATCTACTGCTATTATTTGACTGACAGACGGCAGCGGTTGCAGTTAAAAATCATCATTTGCGTTCGACTGAAGAAAAAAAGTCACCTACATCTTGGATGCACTGGGGGTAAGCAGATAAACATCAAATTTTCATTTTTGGGTGAACTATCCCTTTAAATATCTTATGCTCACCAAGGCTGCATTTATTTGATAAAAAATAGTGAAAACAGTAATGTTTTGAATTATTAATATATTTTAAAATGCAATTTATTCCTGTGAATTTTCAGCATCATTACTCCAGTCTTCAATGTCACATTATCTTTTAAAAAATCATTGTAATATGCTGATTTGCTGCTCGAGAAACATTTTTTGATTATTATCGATGTTGAAAACAGATTAATATTTTTGTGGAAACCATTATACTTTTGTTTTTCAGGATTCTTTGATGAATAGAAAGTTCGAAAGAACAGCATTTATTTGAAATAGAAATCTTTTGTAACATTATGAATATATTTTCTGTCACTTTTGATCAATTTAATGCATCCTTGCTGAATGAAAATATTAATTTCTTTCCAGAAAAAAAAACAAAAACTTTTACATTACAATTTTACATACTTTTAAACGGTATTTTATATCTGTGTGCATTTTTGTTTTCCTTCCCAAGAAACCCAAACATATTATTAATATCAAGAAAAAA